>NW_026057582.1:49979722-50002108 GCF_023721935.1 Panthera uncia | reverse complement strand
TATCTGTTTTGATTAAGATTTTTTTGTATTTTCTTACAAAACAACTATATCTTATATATATAATTAAAATCTTATATATAATTAAATTATAGGTACTTTTGATAAATTTGTAACGAAAATATGTTTTACAAAATTATAGTGCATGAAAAGAAATAATATCAAAACTTAAGAATTATAGAAACAGAAAAATAAATTTAAAAGGTAAGAAAATAGAAACTTTTCTTAAACAAAACAGATAAACATATAGGAGGAGGGAAAAAGAGAGGGGGAAACAAACCATGAGAGACTCAAAGTCAGAGAGCAAACTGAGGGTTGACAGAGAGATGTGGGTGGGAGATGGGCTAGATGGATGATGGGTATTAAGCAGCACACTTGTTGAAATGAGCCCTGGGTGTTGTATGTAACTGATGAATCACTGAGTTCTATTCCTGAAACTAATACTTCACCGTATGTCAAGTAACTAAAATTTAAATAAAATTTTGAAAAAAAATTGCATGTTAATTACACTGGAATTGAAAAAAAAAGACACCAGCAAAAAACCCTCAAAACCAAACATACAAATAAATAATTTTTTCTTAAAAGCCACAGACTCTGTGGAATATGGATAGTAAACTGTAGTAGAGTTGTGTTTTGTAATCTTGTTTTTCGAAGTCAAAAGGGACTTTGGAGAATGCCTGGGCAACTCAGTCTGTTAAGTGTCTGGCTCTTGATTTCAGCTCAGGTCATGATCTCACGGTTCATGGGATCGAGCCCTGTGTGGGGCTGCACTGGGTGTGGAGCCTGCTTGGGATTCTCTCTCTCCCTCTCTCTCTCCTGCCCCTCTCCCTCCTCAAAATAAAGAAATAAACTTAAAAAAAAAAAGGACTTTGGAAAGTCAAAAAGATTTCCATGATCACATGAGCTTAGCAACTGTTGAGTTGAGCAAAGTTAATCTTCTTGAGGACTTTTCAGAGTCTTTAATAAACAAATTAGCAGTAGTTATGATAAAAAATTGATGATAAAGCATGAGAATTCTTTATCCTTATTTAGCTACATAATATTACCCATTAATTCATTCATTAAACAGAATGCCAATTAATATCTTTATTATTAGTTAACAATTTTTACCGGAATCACAATTTGAAAAGGACTTCTGTGGAAAGTAAGGATTACCACAGGTAACAGACATTAATTAATCTTTGCAATCAAACCATGTAGCCATGGACGATGCCCATTTCTTCCTTGAACAAAATTGAGAACTCAAATACAGCAATAAATTTTATTTAACATAACCAGCTTGTGATTTGTCTCAAGTGATGTTTAGCTATTCTTTTTTTAAGACTCAACGTTTATTTAAAGAAATAGTTTAAATTATCATTTATTATATTCTGTGTGCTTGGGCAACGCTTAGTTTAAAATGTGATTCTGAAACTGAACTCAGGAGAAAAAAAAATAATCCCAACGAAACAACATCTGGAAACCTGACAGATCTGTGCCGAAGTTGCAGCTATCTGAAAGGCACACTGTGGTCGTGCTGTCCACCACTGCCACCAACACGGGCCTCATTTGGCCTTGGCTGACCAGCTGAGATTCACCGAGCTACTCTGGAAGCCAAGAGCGCTGAGCCAGGCTCAGGAGTGGCTGCACCACAGTGTGGAGTGGCACTCTGTGAGCATCCCCTACCTTGTGGTGAGAGGCAGGACTGATGCTGCCTCTGGCCCCTGATGCAAAAGATTAAAATTCTAGGTGAATCTGGCCTTTCTGAGACCAGTTTCTCGGAAATGACAGAAACCACTACCTCTATGGGGGTTCAGAGCCGCGGAAGATCTATGATCTATTCCGGAAATCCTCTGAAGAAGGCAGAAGCACTTGGAGTTCCTGGAGGCAGGGAATCCTTTGACCCAAGAAGGGCTTCAAGGTCCGGAAGTGGTTCCCAGGACATGGGAGACATGCTATAGAAGAGTGATGGAACTCCACCCAAGAAATGGAATTTGAATTTTTTTGATAACAGGACAGCTTTACCTCTCCTTTATGGCGGGGGGGGGGGGGAGGAGGGGAGGGGGAATAAATCACAGAATCAATTAAAATAACATATGGCATTTTTCTCTTTCAAAAGAAAGACCCTATACTTATTAAACAGAGGGTGGAAGAGGCAAAAATAAAGTAGTAAAGCTATAAATGAACCCGGATGAAGTGGGGGTGTACAGAATATTGCATACAGTAGTCTGTGGGAATGTGGGAGGCGAAATGAAGCATACAGTAGGCCAAGCTTTGGTATGTTCACACATGCTGTTGCCGATGCTTCGGGCCATGCCTTCACTACCTCAACTTCCCTATCCAGCTGGTAAAACCCTACCCAATGTATATCAACTTCTCCCCAGAGCTTCAATTTACCTTCTCAGCAAATGTCAGTTCCTCCAGTCTCTGTGCCTTTGGGGAACCTTGTACACCAGTAAAGTCTCCTAATGCTATCACTCAAATATGAGTAAAATGTGAAGAAATGTGGTGAATTAATTATTCCTGTCCGAGCACAGAGCTAGGCATAGAATAATAGGGTGTCAGACTGAAGTTTGTTCAGGGACTCAATATGAATGTCATGGATGAAGATAAATTGTGTAGAGGGAAAAGGACATTAATCCCAAAGAAACTTTCCCGCATCTCTTTTATGAGTTTTATTTGGTCAATATGATCATGGTATATGTCGCATAGAGCAGAACAAGGGTTGGCAAACTTTTTCTGTAAAGGTCAGCAGTAGGTATTTTAGGGTTTGCAAGGTCTTTGTCTCAACTACTCAACTCTGCCTGCTGCTGTAATGCAAAAGCAACCATGGCAATATGTAAGCAAAATGAACACAGCCCTGTTTCAGTGAAAGTTTATTTAAAAAATAGGGGGCAAGCCATACTTGTCCCTCAGGCTATAGTTGCTGACACCTGTTATAGAAGACAGAATTTCAATTAAAATTTTGCAGTATCTGCTTTAGTAAATCTTTAATTTTTGCATGGGTTGTGACTATCTAATTAAAATGTCACCAGTTATAGGAAAATTTTATAAAAGTGTTATTTGACACAAGGGAGATATAAAATAATTGGCTGTATAACAGCAGCCATAGAGAAAACCAACAAAGTTGAAAGTTAGTTATTTGAAAAAATAATCGGATTGGGAAACAGCATAAAAAAGTGAAGGAGAAGAAAAGATAGAAAATAAATGACAATATCAAGAATTAAATTGGCTATATTACTATGTTACTATATATATAAAGGATATTAAGAAAATACCAAGTACTTTACAGTAATAATTAAGTGAAATAGAAAAATCTCTTAGAAAAAAGATTAACAAAAACACAAAAATAAATGGAAAAGTTGAATAGCCCTAATAGTTTCATATCTAACAAAAGATTGAGTTAGTAAATTAAAAAATTCTTAAACAGATTTCCAGATACAGATGCCTTTACTGTGAAATGTTTATGGAACCCATGATGCCAAGTTCCAGTAAACATTCTTAGAAAATGAAGGACAAACCTCTTCTCACTGATTTTTTAAAAATTAGTATGAAAATTGTTTTGTAACAACTGTCCCTCAGTAATGTGTTGAACCCCTACATGCTGGAAGCCTTCATCACACCATATTTGACAGATTCCATAAGATTTCAGTTACTCTTGGTTACAACAGTGGTATAGTTTTGGTATTTAGAACTCAGTCTTTTCTATTAAAAATTTCCAATCTTGAGCTTTATTCAGAGATTATATCTTATTCTCTCCTGCCACACAGGTTATCTCTGCTTGTAGTAAGTTGGTAAATAGGTGGTGTGAACTGGCAGAGAGATGCCCATCACCCCCAACTAAGAGCTGGGATCTCCCCTCTTGGGCACTGAAGGGGGATACAAGAGGCAGAAGTTACACTTAATGATTGGTCAGTCAGTGGTGGAAAAGTATTCCAGGACTCACATAGTTCTGTCTGCTTGGCTGGTAGCTTCTGCTGAAGTAATTGTTTCCACAAAGATGGTGGGTGGGTCTTTCTCAGAGAGGTGTTCAGTTTCAGCTCCATCACTGACAACTGTTGGGGCTCTGCCTGTAGTCCCAATCTCTTTCCTTGGTTGGTTATCCCACTGATTTACAAGTGTCTCTAACTTCCTTGTTAGAAGAAGAGATTCAATAACCTTTGTTCCTTCACTAAACAATGGAAACCACTAGCCTACCTTTCTCTTCCACATCCTCTAAGGTACATAAAGAAACTAATGCTCATTGCTGTCACAGATTATGTTCTCCAGAAAGCAGACACTGAGGAGGGTGCTTGCATGCAGGAAATCTACTGGAGAATGTTTCAGGATCATCAACCAAGTTGCTGGGTGCTAGAACCATGATTTTTAGAATTATCTAATGATAAATACTGTGCTTGTTCCTTTCTACCATGTCCTATGGTTTCCTCAAGCCTCACTCATTTTTGCATCAAGCTGAGCATTTCCATACAGTTGTTGAAACCTGCAACATGTGTCCTATAAGGCCTGCTCTGCAGGGAAAGAGCTGCTTCTCAATTATATTTATGAATCAAATATATTTGATATTAAAGTCTGACTAAGACATTATAAGACAAGAAACTTATACACCGATCTTCCTCAGAAATATAGTCTCAAAAATGCCTGCAAAATATTGGCAAGTAGAATCTAGCAACATATAGAATGAAAAATATATGATAATCATTGTAATTTAATCCAAGAAATCAAGATGGTTTTTACATCAAAAAATCAATCAGTGTAATTTTCTACATTAATAAAATAAAGGAGAAAAAACGATCATCACAAAGATTGGACAAAAATCATCTGGTAAAATTCAAACTTTATAATAAAAATATTTAGCAAAGTAGGAGTTTAAAAAATTTCACAATCTAAAAGAGAACATCTTTAAAAACAAACATAAAGCAGCTAACATTGTATGTAATGGTGAAATACTGAATACTTCCCCTTTGTGATTGAGAAGGCGAGGTGCCTAATGCCATTTCTATTAAGTATTGTTTTGAGAGGCATTAGCTAGTGCTATAAGGTGAGGATAGAAACATAGTAATTAGAATAGAAGAATTAGAGCTGTGTTTGTCACAGAAGAAATTATTTTTTGCATTGAAAACCTTAAAGACACAAAAAAAGAAGGAAGGAAGGAAGGAAGGAAGGAGAGAAAGAAAAGAAAAGAAAAGAAAAGAAAAGAAAAGAAAAGAAAAGAAAAGAAAATCTTAATGAAACTTAGAAAACCACTACTAGAAATACGAGTAAGGGACATCCGTAAGAATGTAGAATAAAATCTAATAGAGATTCACCTACTAAACGAGAAATGTATTTTACAGAGTGGCAACCATCCAAAACAGATGAACAGGTGTGCATCTCTACCTTCTATCCTCATGGAGAGAGAATTATTTCTTCATATCATTATGTGTATCATAGTTTTGGGGTTTTAGTTTATCAAGTTAACTCACTTTCTATTACTATCTCACTAAGAGTTTTTATAATAAATGCTAAATTTTATCAAATGCTTTTTTACTATCTAGAGAAATGATGTGATTTTCTTCCTTTATTCTGCATATGTGTTGAATTACTTAAAAAATTTTTTTTTTTGGGAAAGAGAGAGAATGAGAGGGGGAGAAGGGCAGATGGAGAGTGGGAAAGACAGAGAGAGAGTGAGAGAGAGAATCTGAAGCATGCTCCATGCTCAGTGAGGAGCCCTATACAGGGCTCAATCTCATGACGGTGAGCTCATGACCTGAGCAGAAATCAAGACTTAGATGTTTAAACCGACTGAGACACCCAGGTGCCCCTGTGTTAAATTACTTATTAACTTTTTAATGTTAAAGCAAACTTAAATTTTGGGGGAAGAAAAACAAACTTGGCCATGATACATTATCATTTTTATACACTGCTGAATTTGGCTTGATAATAATGTGTCTATGATTTTACATCTATACTCAGTGCTTCTCTAAAATTGAGATCAGCCTGTAATTTTCCGTTCCCATGCTGACCTTGTTGAGTTTTGGTGTCAGGTTTACATTTATCTGAGAGCATCTCCACCCCTATTTTCTATATCTGAAAAGTCTCTGTAAGTTTAGAATTATTTCTTATTTTAGTTTTGTTAAATTTATTTTAGTTCTGTTTATGACTATTCAATTGACTATTCAATTGACTATTTAATTTCTTGAATATATACTATAATCCAATCATCAGTTGATGGCCTACTCACATATTCGTGGAACACGGTGAATCTTGGCAAGACTGAGAAAAATTCTACCTCTTAGAAGCATATAGTGAAATTGCAAAGTAATAATTAATAATAATAATAATAATAAATAAGATACAAAGAAAAATCTGTAAAAGTATTCAGAAGGAAAAAAAAGAAAAAACCCTTCAATTGACTATTGACTATTCAATTTCTTTAATAGTTATATTACTCATGTTTTCTATTTCTTATAGTTATTTTCATATGCAATATTTGTTCTAAATTTAAAAGTTGTGGCATATATACTTTCATAATACATAAGAATGATAGGCAAAATATTTCAAGACTACAAAAACAATGTAAATATGTTTATAAATAAATGACACTGAAATAGTTTTAGTAACAGAAATTAATAAATTAGCAACATAATTTTATATATGGAACTACTTACCCAGTCATACGTTATTATTGATCAAATTATTCTAATATAATCCAATTCATGTATTGATTTTAAGAAATATTAGTGTCATCTTTTAATATGGCTCTTACTAACTAAATGATGTCTCTTCATGAGCCTCATTAAAGTGATATTCATTATATCATTTGTAACCTCCACAGTAGGAATTTTTCCTAACACGACTAGTGAAATAATGGCAATTCCATTGAATAACAACCATTTAATAATAACAAAATCTCTTATAACAGAGCTGTAAGAGAGAAATTCAATATCTCATCTCAGTAACTGATTAAGTTACTATATTCGTTTCCTAGGGCAACTCTACAAAGTGTCCTCAACTAGATGGCTTAAAACAACAAGAATTTGTTTCTCTGTTCTGGAGGCTTACAGTACAATATCATGGAGGAGGAAGGAGCATGTTCTCTCTGAAACGTGTAGGAGAATCCTTCCTTGCCTCTTCCTTGCTTCTGGTGATTTGCTGGCAAACTTTGACATGTCTTGGTTTGCAGCTGTGATAGCTCTTTTCTCTGCCTTTGCTTCCAGGTGGTGTTTTCCTTGTGTGTCTGTGTCTTCACATGGTCATCTTAAAAGGACACCAGTCACATTGGTGTCCACTCTACTCCAATATGACCTCATCTTAACTAATTACATCTGCAACAACCATATGTTAAGATGTCATTGTATCCTTTTTGGGCGGCATATTTCAACCCATAACAGCTACCAGATTAGTTTTTTGGAATGCGTTTTGAAATATGGTGAAACCAAATTCCTCAGCTACTTGAAATGCACCATGCTATGGTTTAGATATAGTTCCACTGACCTCTGGCTTCTCCCTTCCATTCTGACAGCCAAATTGCTACTCTTCTGAAGGTCTTTTTGTTTTCCCTTCCGGATACTTTTAGAGATTTTTCTTTTCTTTCTTTCCTTTTTTTTTTTTTTTTTTTTTTTTGGTATCTTTTTTTCAGGTTCACTATATGAATTTTTCTTATCCTTGCCTGAGATTCACTGATTTTGAAGAATATATGATTAGGTGTCTTCACAGATTCTGTTTTGTTCTTCTTTTCCAGAATTCCTGTTAGATAGTATATCAGATGTTCAAACCCCTTCTTCCATATTCCTTAGTTCACAAAATAGTTCCTATTTCTTTGCCCCATGTGCTATTGCATTCTACATAATTTATTTTGACCAATCCTCCAGTTCCTTCATTCTCTCTGGCATTTTCTTATCTTTGTATTTTTAAAAAGAAGTTTTAAAATTTAAATTTAGCTCATAACTTTATACTTTTGATTATATTTTCATTTCTAGAAGTTGTATTAGTTTCTTTTTAAAATCTGATGATTTCCAGTGTTTCCAATTTCCTGTAACTGTGCAAAAGCATGCATTTTATTTCTTTAAATATAGTGACCATGATTATGTTATAGTTACCGGATGATACTTATTTCTAAAATACCTAAAGAATGTTACTGGTTTATTAGTCATATCTATCGTTTGCCTGACTCTTACCATATTCCTCCGTTAAGAACTTTGTTTTTGTTGTTGTTGTTGTTTTAACTTTTTGCTTCTCTCGTAACAGTAGTTGTGAAAATTCATTTAGGTACAAAATAGAAAATTCATTTAGCATATACATGCATACCTTCAGTGCAGAACAACACAATCACCTGTCTAGAAAACTTTAGATTACATTTGTGGCTTAAGGTTTTTAAATGCCCAAGTAATGGCAATAAGGGTGGCAAGTCCTTTTGAGGGGTGAGAAGGGGTTATAATTTCATAGCATTTTTCTTCTGATTTTCTTAGCACCGAGACAACTTTCCTTGCAGTCGCTGCTAGGGGTATAGCTGTATGGCATGTTTACTGTCAGATCACCCTTGACCAGAGTGTGCACTCTTTTGTACGTCCTATGTAAGCACTTTCGGCTTGTCTTTTTTAATCTGGGCACTCAAGCTAGTGATTCCTAGGTTCTGAAAATGCTTTCAGGTTAAAGGAGTTTAATACTCTCCTGACTTCCTAGACCCTTGCTTTACCTTAGATACTGGCACAACTATTTCCTGCTATCTAATGTATAATGTGACTCTTTAAGAAGCTGTTAAAATATGTGTAATCTAGCATTTTAATTGTTTTCAGGATTAGTCCAAATACTATTCCAGTCTTATTATTAAACATATGATTCTTATTTATTTTAGTTTTTACTAGATAACGAAAAGTTTATCTGACACAAAGAAGTAAATGCATAGGTACCAAACCATAGATAGGTATCTACATGAACCATATTTAATCATTTGCTTTTAAATAGTCACACAAGGGGCGCTTGGGTGGCTCAGTTGGTTAAGCGACTGACTCTTGATTTCGGCTTGGGTCATGATCTCACAGTTTGTGAGATTGAGCCCCACAATGGGCTCTGTATGGATAGTGAGGAGCCTGCTTGGGATTCTCCCTCTTCTCCTCTCTCTCTGCCCCCTCCCTACTTGCACTCTCTCTCTCAAAATAAATAAATAAACTTAAAAAAATAAAAAATAAATAGTCATAAAAGACACCAAACATAACAAGGCAGTGGCTAGCTCATATGTTTTAATTATGTATATAATTTTACAATAAATAATTTACATTAAACATATTGAAAGATTATTTTAAGGAAGATTGGTAAAATTTATATACAGAGTTGGCAACAAAGCTAAAATAAAAAATACTGACTTTTTATTTAGAAATTTCTCCTAACTGTAAATTATAAAGAATATTTTAGCTACATTAATCATTCATTAAACTGTGAAGATCATTAGTATTTCCAGAGAATGAAAGATGTTTAAATGGAAAAGAGCTGGCATACAGAAGAGAGAAACTTAGTGAAAGTAGTTCTCCCTTTGAAATATTTTTAGCATCATAGACATTAAACGCTTACTATTTAAATAGTGTTGTAAAAAGTTTCTGTGACTATATTCAACCATTCACCTAGTCCAAACTTGCATATTTCAAGCATCCATTAAGCACATTTTTCAGGAAGTTTTCCCTCATCAACCCCTTTCTGCTTCTCCTACTGAATCATTCTTACTTTTTTGGTGTTCCTATTTTCTTTCATAAAAAATAATCTACAGCCAACATTAAGTAGCTCTTATTACTTTGTTTTTATTATATCCCAGAAATTTAGTAAGTATTTCATAGCATTATTTTATTTAAAACCCAAAGGAGAGCTGAGAGATAATTCTCTTATTAATGCATTTTAAGGTGAGAAAATGAGTTAAACAACCAGTCCAACACCACATAGTTAATAAACTTCAGATATTAACTGAGTCTTGCCTGATTTCAAAGACAGATGCTCTGTTGCCTCCAAAGTAATAGGTGTGTGCTACCTTTAAAGAGAATTAAAAAGTAAAAAATAAATTTAACAGCATCACACCAAGTTCTCTCCCCTGCACACATACATATTCACAAAGACCTGTTTTTCACATCTGTCATCTAATTGAAGCCACCACCCAGTGATCAGCAATTCAGTTTTAAGTGGCATCACCTTCAGAGAAACATAGTGCAGAAGCCATAAAGTAATTTAAAAGGAATTTCAACCTTTGCTCACATCTGCCAAAAACGTTGTTGCAACTCTGAAGTCATAACACTGATAAGTTCTTCCAATATTCTCTTTTCTCCTCTTTCCAAATTGTCTCAGACACTTCTCAGAGTGTCTCACCCTTGTTCTCCTTCACTGTGCAGATTAACAAAATTCCACTGGGCATTTCCTTGTGAACCCCCTTCCATCCCTGTGGTCTTTACTTTCTCTTTTGTTTGCAAATTCTGAACTGGAAAACTTAGCATTAGGCTGTTAGAGAGGGTCTACCTTCTGGGGGGGTGAGAAGCTAGAAATGTGTGTGTGTGTGTGTGTGTGTGTGTGTGTGTGTGTGCGCGCGCAAGCGTGTGTGTGAGATAGAGCTAGAGAAAGAGAGGAAGAGAAGGAGAGGGAGAGGGAAGATAAAACAGAATTTGGGTAAAATAGAAAAAAATAGAAAAAACCCAAGGGTAAAAAGGTGAAGAAAAAATGAGCTTGAAGTTGCTGTGGCCATTTTGCTTACTTTACAGGGAAGCCTTATGAATAAATGGAATAACTGATTCTAAAATACAATCACTTCTCTGCAGAAAGGTGACCATGGCAATGGAAGATATGTTCTTTAAGACATTCTCTTCTGCTAGAAACCTAAAGTATTCTTCCCTTGATATTTTAACTGGGTAAGCAGTTCTATAATATGTACATTTAATTCATAGAGATTAAAAATGAATATTTTTAGTTTATAATACAACCACTTAGGAAAATACTTTATTACACATTGTATAAAGTTAAACATTCACTCACTAGGGGCGCCTGGGTGACTCCATCAGTTAAGCCTCTGACTTCAGCTCACATCATGACCTCACACTTCATGAGTTTAAGCCTCACATCAGGCTCCATACTGACAGCTCAGAGCCTGGAGCCTGTTTCGGATTCTATGTCTTCCTTTCTCTCTGCCCCTCCCCTACTCAAGCTCTGTCTCTCTCTGTCTCTCAAAAAATGAATAAGTGTTACAAAAATTTTTTTTTAACATTTACTCACCAAGACCCAGCAGTAGTATCTCTTCTAGGTTTTTAACTAAAAAAAAAAAAAAAAAAAAAAAAAGAAAAGAAAAGAAAAGAAAACACATTATCAACAAAACATATTTATAAATGTTTGTAGCACTTTTATGAATAATGGCCTCAAGCTAAAAACAACCTAAATGTCCAACAAATGATGAATGGATAAATTGATACTTCACATACTAGAATACAACTCAGTTATTAAAAGGAATAATAACTGGATGAATCTCAGAAGTATTATGTTAAGTGAAAGAAGTCAGATACAGAAAATAAATAACTATGTGGTTCCACTTATATGACATTCTAGAAAATTCAAAATTATAGAGACATAAATTAGATCTGTGTTTCCCAGGGGCTGAGGTTAGGAAGGAGATTGACAACACAGAGGCCCAAGGGAACTCTTTGGAGTCATGGGAATATTAAATATCTTGACAGTGGTGGTACACTGTTTACATTTGTAAAAAAATAAAAATAAGAATGAATATTTTCATTTGTCACATATATAAATGTATGTATTAATGCACTTCTTCAAACTCTTTTACAATAGTTTTGAATATTATTTCTAGATATATATTTTTAAATTTTCTTTATCTTTGAGAGAGAGACAGAGCAAGTGGGGGAGGAACAGAGAGAGAGAGAGAAAATGAGACAATCCCAATCCGACAGTGCAGAGCCTGATGCAGGGCTCGAATTCACAAACGTGAGATCATGACCTGAGCCGAAATCAAGAGTTGCATGCCTAACCCACTGAGCCACCAGGCGCCCCTATTTCTAGATATATTTTAAAACACGTAGGAGAATAACTGTCAACAACCCCAGAGTTTTCCAAATTCTATACTCTTCCCTGGGATTACCAGTTTAGGAAGCTACATTAGTTTTCTGGTCCCTTGGGTTGCATTTAACATAGGGCTACCTCAGAGTCCTATTGCTATGAAACTCTGTTTCAGGTAGAGAGCCTTTGTTTACATGAATGTTTACAATGTAAAGTCCTAATCCACTCTCTGGTGCCTGAACAGAAGAGTGCTTTTATAACACAGAGCTAGTGGGGCCTGCCTCTAATGGGTGAATTGTAGCACTGGAGTGGGGGTGGGGAGGAAAGTGGCACTCCCTGTCTTCTTGGCCATACTTAACTTAACCTAGAACAACTGGGAATAGTTGGGAGTAACAGGGAGCTGAAGCATGGGGGGATGGGGTGAGGAGTAGGACAAGGCTGTCGCTCAAATGTCACAGATTTGCTGTTCTGACCCAGATATCATAGATTTTCTTGAATAAATCAAACTGTTTTTTCAAACTGTTGTATGCACATAGGACAATTTCCAGAGATTTTATATGGCTATTATTATTTTTAAAAGCAATTTTCACCAAAAAAAAAAAAAAAAAAGTTGTTGTGCTAGAGGAAGGGCTTACTGAGCTCCTCACACTGCCATTCCAGAAGTCTAGGGCAAATTTTTCTTGACCTTCAGAGACTTTCATAATTAGTTTTGTTCATATAGTATTAGTGAGTGGTTGGGGGATTGATTCTAAATAGTTGCTACACATATAAACTGGGATAGTACTTCTAAACTCTGGCAGAACATGATTGCTACAGGGGGTGCTTTTTAAAACACACTGATGAGGGGCACCCGGGTGGCTCAATTAGTAGTCCAACTTCATGACTCAGGTCATGATCTCTCAGTTCATGGGTTTGAGCCCCGTGTCGGGCTCTGTGCTGACAGCTGGGAGCCTGGAGCCTGCTTCAGATTCTTTGTATCCTTCCCTCTCTGCCCCTCCCCTGCTTGTTGTCTGTCTGTCTGTCTCTCTCTTTCTCTCTCTCAAGAATAAACAAACATTCAAAAATTAAAAAAATAAAACTATTGATGAACAGGTTTTACCCTTAAGATATTCTAATTAAAGTATTCTGGATTTTCAAAATAATTCCTGGATGATTCTATCTGGAGTCAGATTTGAGAACCACAGAATTGGGGGGGGGGATTCATGGATTGGATTCATAGCTGTGACCTTTATGATTTCACCCAACATTTAAAATTGAGATTACAAACTTTCTGTGGGAATCTGTATAATAAGTACTTATCCATTCTTTACACCACTATAAATAAATAAATAATGAAAATAACTCAGAGCATAAAGTTTTAATTGCCTTTGTGTGATAAAGACATGATTTACACAAAATAAACATTCTCTTTCTCAGCCTCCTGATGTATATAATCATCTATACAAATGTCTATTCTTTATGGACCCATTAAGGGATTATAGCTTTTACAGCAAGTGAAATATATTGGTAGGACTTAGTAACTTTCATGGCTGCACAATGTGGCAATCACATATCTTTGGTTACATCAGGAGAAGGAGTGCCTAAAAGAGATCTGGAAGCACATAAATGGTGGGAGGGCAAGAATATAGAAAAACCGTGTCACAATCCTGGAAGAATTATTCTCCTGACCTTATATAGGGACCCCTAATCTCACCTAAAGTGGCTTTGACTAAGAGCCTTCCAAAGGTTATGGTATTCATGTATCCAAAACAGAAAGAAAATTAAAAGCAATATTTCTAGAAACGTTGCTCTAATCATTACACTATCCCTCTCTGGAGGATAGGCATTTCATTTTGCAATTGCAGCAATTGCTATGTTCTCCTATGTGATTTTACCTAATTATATAAGTGGGCTATGTTTTGTCTAAGATTATTATCGCTAATTTAACAAACATTTCCAAGTTTCAGTTTGTGAAGAATTTACCAGTAAAATCTTTTGTTGTTATTTTTTTTTTAATTCTTCATTTCTTTTAAAGGTGTTAACACTGTGACAAGACTGTTCATGAATAACATTTTTTTTTTTACATTTGGAAAATTACCAGAAATAAATTTAATTAAACTTTAACAAGAAATGTTAACTGTAGACTGTGATCTACATTGTACGAAACTAATGCATGTTAATGTCAAAGGCAAAATATTACCTGTCATTCTTGCCACTGTCACTTTGAAAAAGAGGGTAAAAGGTATTTAATGTGCTGACCTCTTGAGAGCACATTTTGCTGGGTCTTTTTTCATGTCTCCTAACCATCCCAGGTCATGGTATGTTGGTAGAATAACTAACTTTATAATAATTTAAATGATATAAAATGTGAAATAAAATAAAAATTTAAATATTAAAGTCAGTGGCTTTAAAACAAAAATAAAAATAGAGACAGAAATAAACAAGGCCACCCAAATTTTAACAACTCAATAATTTCACCATAACATTAAGGTCATGGAGCATTGAGCCAAATGTGAATTTAAGAGGTTGTGTCTTCATTCCCTATAATCACATTGTTAAAACATTATTATGTCTTGATTTCTTGCTTCTTTCTCACCCTCACGTCCCAAAATACTAGCAAGTTCTTTTGAGTTGAGAGTATCTTCCAATCTTCTTCCCATCTTCTTCCCACTGCCATTATAATTCATTCTTGATACAAGGATTAACATATGAAAAACAAGAATTCATAGAATATATTGCCCCTTTTTATAAGTTCCTGATGTTGAACTGATATTTGACAAAGAAGCCAAGATAATTCAATGGAGAAATTTTTTTCAGTAAATAATAGTGGAACAACCACACATTCACATGCAAAAATAAAAATAAAAAAATCTTGGTGTGGATCTTATACCTTTCACAAAAATTAACTCAAAATGAATCGTAGGCCTAAGTGTAAAATGCAAAAGTATAAAACAACTAGAAGATCGTATAGGAGAAAATCTAGCTGACTTTGAATTTGATGATGATTTTTCTAGCTATAACAACAAAAGCTTAATCCATGAAAGAGAAAATTTATACATTGGACTCCATTAAAATTGAATTTTTTTTTTCTGCAAAAGACATAGAAATGAGGGAATGAGAAGAATCCGGCTGACTGGAAGAAAATCTTTGCAAACACATATCTGATAAAAGACTAGTGTCCAAAATATATTAAGAACTCTTAAGTAAGTGTAAGTACTACACTCTTAAGAATAAGAGTAAGAAGTAAATAAATAACCCAATTAAAAAGTGAACACACTATTTGAGCAGACATCTCACCAAACAAACAAACAAAATACAGATGGCACATGCATATGAAAAGATTATCAATATCGTATGTCATCAGAGAATTACAAATTAAAACAATTATCAGATACCACTACACATTTATCAGAGAGGCTAAAATCCAAAACACTGACAATACCAAATACTGGCAAAGGTGTGGAGCAACAGCAATTCCCATTTGTTGATGGTGAGGATGCAAAGTGGTTCAGCCTCTTTGGAAGGTAGTGTGACAATTTCTTATGACTCTAAAATTCTCTTAACATACAATCTAGCGATTTCATTCCTTGGTATTTCATTAAATCCATTAAGAACTTCTGCTCATGCATAAACCTGCACAAGAATATTTAAAGTGGTTTTATTTATAATTGCCCAAACTCAGAGGTAACCAAGATGCTCTTCAATAAATAAATGGATAAACTGTGGTACATCAAGACAATGGGATATTCAGCAATAAAAAGAAATGAGCTATCATTCCACGAAAAGACATGGAGGAAACTTAAATGCGTATTGCTAAGTGAAAGAAACCAACATGAAGACGCTGTGTAACGTATGATGTTAACTATATGACTTTCCTGAAAAGAGAAATCTATGGAGACGGTAAAATGATCAGTAATTGCTAGGAGCTCTTGGCAGGTGGAAGGGATGAATAGGTAATGCACAGGATGTTTAGGCATGTGAAATTGTTCTGTATGATACTGTAATAGTGCATACATGCCATTATACATTTACTAAAACCTATAGAGTACTCAACACAGAGAGTGAAAATTAAACTACAGAATTTAGTTAATAATAATGTAACAATTTCAGCTCATCAATTGTAAATAAACATAGCACACCAATTGAAGATGTTAATAATGGGACTCTTGACTGACTCAGTCAGTTGATCCTCCAACTCTTGATTTTGGCTTGGATGATAATCCCAGGGTTGTGGGATCAAGCTCCGCCTTGGACTCCACACTGAGTGTGAAACCTACTTAAGATTCTCTCTCTCTCTCTCTCTCTCCCTCCCTCCCTCCCTCCCTCCCTCCCCACCTCTCCCCTGCTGACACTCTTTGTCTCTCTCTAAAACAAAACAAAACAAAACAAAACAAATTAAAAAGATGTTAATAATAAGTCAAACCGTGTAGGTGGCAGGGGAGTTGAGGGGTTATAGGAAAATTCTGTACTTTCCACTAAATTTTTCTGTAAATCCCCAAACTGTTCATTCTAAAGTCTATTACCTGTTTTGAAAAAATTTCTGTTGGCTTTTTACTGCTTTAGAATAAATTTAACCTCTGTACACTTTCTTTTAAGGTCCCACATACTCTGCTTCTTATCTCTTTCTCACTTCATCTTCTGTCACATTTTACTTGTCCCAATTATCCTTCATTGTGTTAATCAAATATAATAAAGCTTTCCGATTCAGGACTCCTACAATTGCTATCCCACTGGTAATGTTTTTAACATAAATCCTTATGCTTTCCTTTCATTCGTATTCCTTCAAATAAGACTTTAATTATCAATTCATCTTAAGTTCTTTTTACGTGGGACTTATCAGTAGGTGATACTTTCTTATGTATGTTTCTCATGTTTCACCTACATAAGAATGAAATTTTATAAAATCAGGCACCTCATTCGTCTTGTTTACAAATGTCACCTTACAACTGTTTCACAGTCTGAATAATGGCCATTATGTAATAGTCACAAAATTAGTATTTGAATAAATGAATAACTAGAATTTTATAGGCGAAAAAAATAAGAACCTGAAAGTTTGAGGACCTGTTAATGCCCATCCAGCTGGAATGTCATAGGAGAGGAATCTTATTTCCTGCCGGTTCTTTGAGCAAAATGAATGTTCACCTACAGTGGACTGTGAGGCAGTGCAGCACAGGAAAGTCACACCATCACTGGCACGATTTTAGGAAATAGAGTGGTTTTCACGAAGATTGTCATGTAGTTTTTGTCAATTAGTTTGCAATAAAAACTTAAATAAGTAACAGTGATATATCAATAATATATATTAGGTTAAAATACGTGGATTGTTCCTAAAACATAAAGTATACACTGTGTGCTGATTTTCATTTACATACTTACAAATCAAAATGGAATCCCATCATTTTGGTCTACAAGCACCCAGATCTCCACAATTATTGCTCCGTGTAATGGCAAGATTTTCCCGATAGCCTCCTAGGTCACCTCTAGGTCACATCCCATGTCATCAGTTAAAATGTATTTTGACAAGAGAAATTTAAATGCCCAGAATTTTTTAGCCTGAGGATGGAATGGTGCTACAATCCATCAATAGATACTTGAGACTTCTTCTGGATAAAGTTGTTATACTCTGGGCTATACAACAGGATGCGTGATTCATTACTTTTTCTGGTTTGTGCACATTTAGGGCCATATATTTAATGTTAGAATGAGATCACAAATTCAGGGAAAACATAAAATATATAGTAAAATTATTAGATTGATCCTTAATTTGGTGGATGTGAAAACTTTTTGTATCACTTTTCCTTTCCTTTCAATTAAATGCCCAGAAATATTCTTTTTAATTGATCTAAAATACATGAAATTTGGTGAAGTTATTTAATTAACTTTAAATCAATGTTTTCAACAAAATTGAACTATACATAAATATAAAATATCAGTTTAATTGATATAACCATTTATAGCAAGATAATACATATGGGTAAAGTATCATCTATTACCTATATTATAGTATAGTTCTGTTCCCCCAAATAATTTAAGTTGATTTTATTGAGATAATAAACATTTATTGATGAAAAGAGTGGCCTATCATACAGAGTGGCATAACATTTTAGCCTCTTTAAAACTTGTTACTGTCCTAAATCTTCACAATGACATTTGAGTGTCATTGTCATTTCATTAACATCGCACGTCATTTTACACTTCAATTAGGTAACTGCAGATCTTAATGAGATTTTAGTAGTAACAATATGCGCTATCATAAAATTTGTGAGCTCTTATGGTGAAATTAAGCTCCAAAGCTTATGTGGAGTTGTAAACTTCCTGAGACAGCTCAAGTAAATGGAGACTGGTGCCCATGGCTGATTTAAGGCAAAATTTATCCCATACAGTTTCATGGGCCCTTTGGATTCTCTGCTCCTTTCTGTGCAATCAATGATCACATCAGTACTTGAACCACAGGGCTCTTGATGTCCAGGGATCTCCTTTCAGGCTTATAGGGAGTGGTAATCCCTAAATAAACTGATCTATTTTCCTTACTTTGTGTAAAAAGACCCTGAATCCCAGAGAGGCCCTGATCATTGATATATTGCTAAGGTGTTGCAGAAACAGGCAGAGAAATGGGATTTGCTGTTTCATGTTGCCTGTGTAATTTGTGTTGTTACTGTTTCAAATCAAAAGCAACCAATCTGTAACTATATTCTGAAAATTCGCTGGCTAAAGATCAAATGAATGAAAGTATAAGATGTTAAGTCCAATGCGACTTTATAAGGGAAAGCAAGAAATATTCATGAGAGCAATATCACCAGTGATTATATTCCACAAAGGAAGACATTGGATGATGTATGTTGAAAGTGATGTGTATGTGGTGTGGGAGTGGGGGGATCACGTGCTTTGTCAAGCTTACCAATACCTTTATATTACTGTATTAATATTTAATACTCATTAAATACATCATGTTATTTGACTCATCAATAACAATTCACAAAATCATCATTCCCACCATTAGTTTTCCGGACTTCACACATATCTGATTTTCCTCTCACCCAAATGGTTATTTCCATTTATTCTCCTTTGGTCTCTCCTCAACCCCCTCATTTCTAGATATTGGAGTGCCCAGGGCTCAATCCTTAGACGTCTCATTCTCTTGGTGCTCACATTTAGTATGAAGCTCCTGATTCCTCCTGCCACCCCAAATCTATTCCACCCATTCTTGTTAGTCAGATGGAATACCGTCTTTCCAAATGTTTCAACCCAAATCTTTGGCATGATATTCAACTTTTCTCTCTATTTTATAAATACATCCAATCTATTAGGAAAAATATACACAGATGCCGAGCACCCCATCACTATCTCTAAAGCTCCCACCTTGGTCCAAGCTACAAATATCTCTTCCCTGCATTCATATATTGTTTCCCTGCTTCTCCAATTACTTTCCCACAGGATTTTTCTACACAGTACATCAAAGTTATTATATCATTCCTTTACTTAAAGCCCTCCATTCCTTTACTTATTTCTTCAACAAATGTTTATTGATTCTCCATTCATTCATTGATTTATTCATCACACGTTTTCATATGGTGGACTCTCTTTAGATCCTTGTATCTATCACTAAACAAGCAAAAAGCCATATCACTTATGGCCTTCATAAGCTTACATCCAAGCAAGGAAGAAACACACAATAAACAAGAAATATGACTTAAAACAGAAATTACATTTTTTTTTATTAGTAGTTTTATGAGGAATAGTAAAAGTAGATCAGGGTAAGGGGGATCTAGAATGCCAGGTTGTTGATGATGGAGAGAAACCCAAGCAGGGTGTAATACTAAAGTGTGTGGTTAGAGTAAGGCTCATTGAGAAGGTGAGATTTGAGTGCAGATTTGAGGGAGGTAAGAACCTAAGTGTACATCTTGAGGAAGAGTGTTCTAGGCAGAGAGAACAGTAGGCACAGAAGGCAAAAGGTAGAAGCCTGCCTGCTGTACCCTAATCATTTTGCTCCAGTAATGCTACTCCTTGAAACTTGAGTCTTACACCCATGCTGTTGAACCAAGGTCTTCATTTCTGTTGTTGCTTCTTCCTTGAATGTGCCTTTACAGTATTTGCAAGGCCAAATATGAAAATCTTTCACATCTTTGCTCTAGTTTGACGTCAAAGAGACCTTCCCCTGACCACATTATTTAAAACTGCAACTCCCCTCCCTTGGCACAGTCCACCTCCCTTCTCTGCTTCAGTTATGACAATTCTACTTGGCATAATCCATTTTACTGTATAATTTATTTTTCTTATCTATTGTCCATTTCTCAGTCCAAAGGTTCATCTCAATGAAGGCGGGGATTTTGTCTATTTTGTTTATTGTGCTATCCTGAGGACTTAGAACGGTACAAGGCACTATCTTTTTGGGCTACCCTATATTTTAACTTTTTTTTTCATTTGCATTTATTTATTTATTACTTTTTAATTTTAATTCCAGTATAGTTACCATAGAGTGTTATATTAGTTTTAGGTGTACAATATAGTGATTCAACAATTTTATATATTACTTAGGGCTCATCATGATAAGTATACTTTTAATTCCCTTCATTTATTTTACTCATCTCCCCACAAGCCTCCCCTCTGGGAACCACCAATTTGTTCTCTATAGTTAAAAGTCTGTTTTTTATTTGTCTCTTTTTTTCTTTGTTCTCTTTATTTTATTTTCTCCCAAGATTTTATTAAATTCTAGTCAGTTAATAGGTAGTATAATATCGGTTTCAGGAGTAGAATTCAGTGCTTCATCACTTACTTATAACACCCAGTGCTCATCACAACGAATGCCCTCCTTAATACCCATCACCCATCTAGCCCAACTCCCATGCACATCCCTCTATCAACCCTATTTGTTCTCTATTTTTAAGAGTCTCTTATGGTTTGCCTTCCCCTTTGGTTTTATTTTATTTTATTTTTCCTTCCTTTTCCCTAGGTTCATCTGTTTTGTTTCCTCATTTCACATTTAGTGAAATCATATGGTATTTGTCTTTGTCTGACTGATATCATTTTGGGCTACTCTCTATTTTAATCTAGTAAATGGGATTTTCAAAGCATTGAATAGTCATAGAATGAAAAAAAAAGGATGCTTATTTTAGAAGCCCTAAATTTTCCACTAACATTTTCCCATCAAAATAAAACAAACAGATAAATACTATGGTAATGTAAGATACTAACATCAGAAGAAACTAGATTAAGTATAAACCAGATTATAATTCATAAGGTTGGTTAAGTCCTTCCATTTCTAAATATTTAAATGGTAATATTATTATATTTCTTACAAACTACAGATCAGCTGGATAAGTAAAATATGACTTCTTGGAAGGGGAATCATGTCATTAAAGGGTATTGGAATGCTGATCAAACATTTTTTTTAATGTTTAATACTTTACAAAAGTTGCTGCTAATTATAATCACATAGCAAAGTTCTATCCAGCTTCTTTTTAAGTTTGAGACACATCCCCCCCCCCTAAAATTCTATAATTTTTTAGATACATTTGTGCTCCTGGTGGAGTGCCAGCCTGCCTGGGTAGAATGGAAATTCAGACACTTTGGAGTCCTTTGGCTTGGTGCAGTTCAATCTGCCAGACTATGGGTTTTATAATTCTAGGAGAGTGCCGCCCAGAGAAGGTCATTTAACAACTGTGTGGTCATGGTGGACTAAGAGGTAATGCTACAGATAGAATCCATTTTTATTTTTGTACATGAGTGAGGTTGGGATCAAGCTTCATTCTTTTGAATCAGTTGTGTCAAACTCACTTTACCATGAACACCTACTCTTTCTTCTATCAAACTATCTCAGCATCCTTGTCAAAAATCAATTGTTCATAACCGTAAAAGTTTATTTCTAGATTCTAAGTACTATCCTATTGATCTATGTGTCTGTCCTTATGCCAGGACCATACTGTCTTGAACACTGTGTTTTGTAGTAGGTTTTAAACTAAAGAATTATGATTATTCCAACTTTGTTCTTATTTTTTAAGAATGTTTTAGCACTTCTATATCTTTTGTATTTCCGTATAAATTTTGGAATGAACTGGCTACTTTCTGCAATAAGTCCAGACTGGGTTTTGTTAAGGTTTGTGTAGATCAATTTGGGGAGTACTGACACCTTAACAGTATTAAATCTTCCAATATCTGAACATGGGATGCCTTTCCATTTGTTTAGATCTTTTAAATTTTCTTTTAAAATCTTACAGTTTTCAGTGTGCAGATTTTATACCACTTTTTATTTTTATTATTATTATTATTATTATTATTATTATTATTTGGCTTGTTTTAGAAAGAGAAAGAGAGAGAGAGAGTGCACATGAGAAGGGGAGAGGGGCAGAAGAAGACAGAGAATCTTAAGCAGGCTCCATGCCATGCTGGGTGTGGAGACTGATGTGGGGCTCGATCTCACGA
>NW_026057582.1:49977672-49979712 GCF_023721935.1 Panthera uncia | reverse complement strand
CCATGCCATGCTGGGTGTGGAGACTGATGTGGGGCTCGATCTCACGACTGTGAGATGATGACCTGAACCAAAACCAAGAGTCATGTGCTCAACCAACTGAGCTACCCAGGTGCCCTTATACCACTTTTTAATCTTGATTCCTATGTATTTTATTCTTTTTGATGCTATTATAAACTAAATTATTTGCTTAATTTCATTTTTGGATTATCCATTGCCAGTATACTGAAATACAATTAATTTTTATATGTTGATTTTTTATCCTGCATCTGCTAGATTTGTTTAATAGAGATATTTTTAAGGACAACAGTACAATGGGGAGTCAACCTTAACACATTTACAATGTTTCCATAGCCTGAAATATTATGTTATGAAAGCACGCAGAGTGCGTCTGGAAAAAGACATAGGCAGACTGTATCATGCAAAAAGCCATGCCAGACCCTTAGCTCCTGAAACCTGGAGGAGACCAGGGAGTCCTTTTCTGCAAGATCCAAGGCAGTCTCTGAGGAAGACCAAGCCCTCCCTGTACTGCTTGTAGAGAAAGTCTTCCAAGTTCTGTGGGGAGACCATAGCTGCAAGAACAGAGACCCTTTAAAAGCCAACAGACTCACTGATATAGTTGGGCCAAATGAAGTGAAAGTACAGAGTTGAAGTACTGGTATGGAGGAGGGAAAATTAAATAATTCCAGGACCAACAAAATTCCATGGCTATAAAAAATAAACAGACAAGGACCTGAACACACACACACACATTTGATGACGATTTAGTATAAAACAAACTAGTTAAGATATTTAAAATATGTCATATATAAGGACATTTAATTCAACAGAAGGCAGTATAACAAATTTCTTTATAACCTATTTGTTCTCTACTCTGAATGAATCTGCCACTTTCCAGTTCTTTACTAAAGCATCAGGCATTTAGTGGTATATTCTCCTATACTTTCCCTTACTCATTAATCTTCAAACTCTTAATACAGGAAATCTCTTTTCAACAATTATGATTCAGAAGACTCATACGCAAAATACATAAAAGCATATTGAATTGAAAAGTAACCAAAAAATTTGTACTTGTGTATATAAATGCCCAATTAGCAGTATTATCTATGACAACTGAGAGGCAACAGAGATCTTACAATTAAAGAATAAAAACTTTACTGTCATGAAGACACTGTTTCAATCCTTTGGAACAAAAGTATTCATATATTATTTCTGTAATAAAATACATCTTGGAAAATCATTATAATGTGGTGCGATAAGTATTAGCAAATGGGCAAAGATACACAGTGTTATGGAAAAGTAAAAGCAAGAGTATCCACCCCAGCCTTGAAGGTTTACTGCAGGCAACATATATGTTGTGGCCTGAAGACTAAGAAGTATTGTGTCAGGTATATTCTTTGTGGAGGGGAAAGCTGTGCTTTCTCTCAGTTATCAATGATCATTTCTGCAGGTGTTTGCTTTTAACATCACCTCTTTGGAAAAGTCTCTATTCTATTTCTTTCAAGGAATTACAATTGGAATGGACTGCCAAATAGAGACAGTATGAGTGGCTACAACCCTCTTAATATCTTCCAGTGCCTCACTCTGGTCAGTTCCAGTATCCTCTACTTTCACTCTGTGAAATTCTGGAGTTGTTTAGGAGATAATGTCAGATAATAAGACAAAGCTAAAACAGAGACAAAAAGTCAGCTATCAAGATATGTGGCTTGGTGACTAAGTGGGGACCTTAAACATAAAAGGGTCTATCTATAAATCATATTAAGGGATTGGACACTTCTTGAGAAGAAAGAGTAAGATTTTTAATGGTTCAAACAAGGAAATGGCATCATTTATGCCCTTAAAACATATTCAGAACAGGGGCATCTGGGTGGCTCAGTTGGTAGCATCTGACTCTTGATTTCTGCTCAGGTCAAGATCTCATTTTCATGATATCACGGTCGTGAGAATGAGCCCCATGTTGTGCTCCATGCTGAGCATGGAACCTGCTTAAGGTTCGTTCTCTCTCTCTCTCTCTCTCTCTCCCTCTCTCCCTCTCTCCCTCTG
>NW_026057582.1:49911031-49977662 GCF_023721935.1 Panthera uncia | reverse complement strand
TCTCCCCCACTGGCATGCTCTCTCTCTCTTTCTCTCTCTCTTTCTCTCTCTCTCTCTATATATATATATATAAAAGAAAGAAAGAAAAGATACTCAGAATATAAAGCCATTTAACAGATTGTGGCAATGAGAGATGATGGTAAATAATTTGAGTTATACAATGTACTATGAAAAAGCAAAGGGTGGTTTTAAGAAGAAAAATTGTAAGGCAGTAAAAGGAAGTGAGAAGGACCAATCAGTTCTCTAAATAGGACCCAAGAGTAAGGTAATTTTGTCCCTAGACACATAGTAACAGTCTTATCTGGGAGACAGTAAATATTAGTTGTCTGGAATTGCACAGACCATTAAGAACAATTAAGTGAACATAATTATCTCCTTTAAGAGTTTTAAAATTACATTTTTATGCAAATTTGATATTTACCCCAATACCTTGCATATTCTAAATCTGTTGAAGGTTTGACAGATTTGTTATTTTTATTCTAAGAAATTATTATTTTTATAATGTTTATTTATTTTTGAGAGGGAGGGCCGGGGCAGAGAGAGAGTGCAGATGAGGATCTGAAGCGGGCTCTGGGCTGACAGCAGAGAGCCCCACGCTGTGCTGGAATTCAGGAACTGTGATATCATGACCTGGGCTGAAGTCAGAAGGTTAACCAACTGAGCCACCTAGGTGCCCCTGGTCTAAGAAATTATTGTTTACATCAGTGGTCTGTCATTTCTCAAGGACTACATTGAATTCCAATCAAAAGGCCTGAGAGTAGAATTATCAATATGGTATTTTAAGTGATATTCATAGATAGAATCTTCATATGCTGTGAATATAATTACTGGATTCTATAATTTAAAAGTGTAAAGATAATAATAAAAGTAAAATTTGCCCAATCATTTCTAAGAAAATAGCGTGAATATTGAAATGTTACTTTTACCAATAATTTTGCTTCTTTCTTTGATCATAAACAGAATCAGAGGTAAATACACTAAAATTAATATTTTATTGTTACTTTAACATTTCAGAAATTATTTACAATTTATCTCTAAATACCTTTTTGCATGCCACTGGGAATAATTGTGTACTATAAAAGTTAGCCAACATAGATATTTTAGAAAAATCTTTAGTCATACATGAATTGGACTTTTTGATCTCATGGAAATCATTGTCCAAAGGCAATTCTAGCATTAGCTTTTACAACATTTCTGAATAATATCTTTTCCTCAGCAGAGGGCTATGTATAGATACAGTTGTGAGTAGATATAGAGAGATAGTTATTGATGTGGATATAAGTTGCTACCAGAGTTTAATCATATTCAGAATGTTACAGCAAAACACCTCTGTTTCCAAATAGCCTAGGTATGTTTAACATAAAAAAGATCACAGCACAGAAAATTAGCTGGGCTTAGAGAATTGTCAAAAGGGCTTAGAGAGCAAGAGTCAGAGGAATATAACCTTTTTGGAGATAGGAGGCTGCAGAAATTACACAAATATGGTTCTAACGAGTTCCCCTTTCTACAGTACCAAAGTGAGAGGTTCACTCAGGATTTTGGGAGTTCATCCA
The DNA here is from genome assembly GCF_023721935.1 of Panthera uncia. NCBI lineage: Eukaryota > Metazoa > Chordata > Mammalia > Carnivora > Felidae > Panthera > Panthera uncia. The sequence continues at coordinate 49,976,109 of NW_026057582.1, read as the reverse complement.
AATTTTGTGTTGCCCACCATGGCCAGGGGAAGCTAATCGCTTCCCCTTCATTCCAGTCTTTCAAATATTATGTAAGTACTTCTCACTGGTATAATCTAATCCAGAGTCCTGCTGACGAGAGGTTCTGGGAAGTACATTTCCAAGGTTTCTCCCAAGCAATGTGGAAGAGAATAATACTGATTTGCCAATTCACAACATGACACGAAGATGCAGAAAAATAAAGTATGACTATAGATGCAGGTATAGAAAAAGTTAAATGATAAAGGTTTATTTATTTAAGAGATATTATGGCCAAAAAAATTGAATTTCTTTATTCAACAACAAGAAACCTCCCAATTCACAAATATTTATTTAAAAAATACTAGATGTAATTCTTAGGACAAATGCCCAAAGAATGGGCAATTCAGGTATTTTTATTGTATAAAAGAATAAGATTAGGGAGAGAACCAAGATTTGTTTCCACATTTACTAAAAGGGTATAGTGAAAACAACATATTCAGGTAATAAGGAAAAAACAGTATCACTTTTACATCTTAAGTTGGTAATGATGTTTAATGTTTTCCATTATTTACTTTCTATAATATCTTTTTATGATAATTTTCCATGCTCTTAATTCTAAAATTATTTTATAATGATTTAATAAAATTATAGTCATGTTTATTTAACAGATTTTCTGTTACTATGATCTTTAAGACTATCCTTTAAGGCAGCATTATATTTCATTGACTTGAATTATAAAAGCTTTTTTTCTGCTATTCAACATTTAGGTTCTCTGGACACTTGTACAGAATAATAGATTTTAGGCATACAACTTTTTTTTTATTGCTTTGATTGATGTGTTAGAACAAGTTCCTAGGAAAAGAAAACACAAATATTTTTTCTTTAAAATTTTTTTTAATGTTTATTTATTTTTGAGAGAGACAGAAAGACAGAACACAAGTGGGGGAGGGGCAGGGAGAGAGGGAGGTAGAGAATCTGAAGCAGGTTCCAGGCTCTGAGCTGTCAGCACAGAGGCCCATGGGGACTTGAACGCCCGAACTGCAAGATCATGACCTGAGCTGAAGTCGAACGCTTAACTAACTGAGCCACCCCCGTGCCTCAAAAACACAAATATTTTAATGGCACTTGATATACCTGACATTATTTTAATTTATATTCACTTTATTACTATTATCTGACTCATTGACACATAATTTAATTTTATCTTTACCTTGTAATTAATATAACAAATGATATTCTGCTTTTTATTGTGTACATTATTCACACCTTCATATGTATTTTATGGTTCCCGTCTGATTTCAAGGTTCTTATAGTTAGGATTTTTGCTTTGTTCATTTTTCTGTCATACACAGTGACCAAACCACAAACACTCAGTAAATACATATTAATTCATTTAAATTTTAGGATCATAAAATATGAAAAGCCCAAAAGAAAATTTAGATTATTCAGATAGAGAAATATGTCAAGAAACTTTTGCCTGCTCACCATGTATTTCAACATTATTCTTTTTATGTATTCTATGTTTTTTTTAAAGTCTATTTAGTTTTGAGAGAGAGAGAGAGTGCACGTGAACAGGGGGGAAAGCAAATAGAGAGGGAGAGAGAGAGAGAGAGAGAGGAAATCTCAAGCAGGCTGCACATTGCCAACACAAAGCCCTATGCAGGGCTCAATCCCATGAACCCTGAGATCATGACCTGACCCAAAATGAAGAGTCAGACGCTCAACCAACTGACCCACCCAGGTGCTCCTTCTTCTGTTTTTAATGGGTTGTTTTCTGATGTATTGGCTTCCATCTTATTGTATTAGGATTCAAAAAAGAACTGTAAACCTTACCTTGTAATTCTCAAATCTGGTAAGATAAATAAGCATTTTAGAAAAGTTAAAAAAAAGTATATTGCTTCAGATGAATTATATTTGAATGTGATAAATTAAAGTACAGAAAGTTTGTATGTGGCTTCCCATAGTCAGATCGAGGTGCTTCAAGGAAAACTCTTCTTATGTGCCATACTCCTAAACTTTAAGAGCTTTGTTCAGGTTTAAAACAAAAGGAAGGAAGGAAGGAAGGAAAGAAGGAAGGAAGGAAGGAAGGAAGGAAGGAAGGAAGGAAAGGAAAGAGCAGGAAAGGAAGGAAGGAAGGAAGGAAGGAAGGAAGGAAGGAACAAAAAAAGAAAAAGAAAGAAAGGAGGAGAGAAAGAAAGAGAAAGAAAAAACGAGAAAGAAAGAAAGAAGATTTGCTTTGAGGTATCTATGAGTATTAATGGCTCTGCCATTTAGATATGAAGGCTGAGATACAAAATACGACGATTTTCACCTTGAAAGTTAATCTATATGCCTATGCTCTTTTCTGCTACTGAAATGCATTACGTTTCAAACCTGTTTCTCTGATAACCTTATAAACATTAAATTTTTACCACAGAAAACAAGGGGAATTTTTAACTAAAAATTGCAATCTTTTTCCTTTTGAGATATTGTCTATGACTGCTTTTTGTTACTTTTCAGAGCTTAAAATTGCATGCTTATTGCTTAAATAAGTTGATAATCCTAACATATCTATTTTAATAGCCAAATTGTCCTTGAGTTCCATGTGGACCCAAAGCCTGTAATTTATTTCATTTCATTTCATTTCATTCCATTCCATTCCATTCCATTTCTTCTTACATATAAAGAGAAGTTTAAACCTTAAGGTCATCACTTTCTGTGACTACATGGTTTTAAATGGTATCAGTATCTCAAGAGTCTTATAATAGACCTTGAAGGCTATTCTGTTTCTTTAAGGAAGTCTCAAGGATATGGACATTGCTGGGGAAATCATTGAAATTCAAGCAAGGAGTTGTTGAGACATTTTTTAAATGCCTAGATGAAAGTCCAGAAATTAGAGTGGACATAATTGAAAACTCAGAGAGCTCAGCAGGTAATTTCTAAGTCTGAAGCAACAGAGGAAAGGAGTAGAAGAGCATAAAAATGGTTAGACACAAAAAACTGTAGAAAAATTGAAATATATATGGATGACAGGTTATTTCGGGAACAAAGTCTGACTATACTCAGTTTACTATAGCCTCATTGTTTTACATAGCTTGACTGCTATCACTAATCTGCCTAATGTTCAGAAATGGACAAAGCACTGTATGTTTCTAAACATATAAAAATGGAAACAATATTTTAAATATGTATTATATTTATAAATATATATTTTTTCTTTCTTCTTTTCTTTGTAAATAGGCTTCATGCCCAACACAGAGCCCAACATGGGGCTCAAACTCATGACCCTGAGATCATGACCTGAGATTAAGAGTCAGATGCTTAACTGACTGAGCTACATAGGTACCCCTTATCCTTATATAACATTTTTAAATAAAACGTGTTCATCTAATTCATCTAAATTCAACCGGAAGACATTCACTAATTGTGTATTATATACTCCCCCTTGCTTATTTTCTGGACTATTGGAAATTTAGTGACCACCCCCCCCCCCCACCGCCTGAAGGCTTCATCTGATTACTCTTATCCAAAAAGCAACTGCTTCATATTTAGACCTTATTTTTATTTTGTCTGCTATGAACTTCCTTTTAGGACACAGTATTGTATTTTACCAATTTTCCTGGGAAAGTACAAACTTTAATTAGGTGGAAAAAAAAAAGAATATTTTGTCAACCAGCTTATGTAAATCTGAGCAATTATCATCAGAGAATGAGGGATGGAAAAAGAAAAAGAATATAAGATTTATAAAAAGAGCCAAATACTTGTTATGAATTTTAAAGTGATATTATATTGATTTTTTCTGGAGAGTAAATCAAAGAGAAAGTGAAGAATATCAAATCCTCTCTAACATTTTCAAATCCAGTATTTATTTGATGATTTCTCTATTTTGTTTAAATATTGTAGTATCTTATAACCCCACATTTATAACATGGGTAAAATCACAAACACTTTTAAAGGTAGACATTTATGGTCTGGGTGTTCACACACTTCAAAGTACTACCGCGCAGGGAGTGCCAAAGATTAAAAGAGAAAACTTCTAAATATTGTCATATATTTTAGAATATTTCTGGTTTTTGATGTTTTCCTTGATAGAATAAATATTAGAATGGTATTAATTGGAATGGTATCCATAAAATTCTGTAGTCAAATTATTACTTGTTATAATCCCACAGTTTAACTGAAGCAAAAGCTATCCAATGCTTGCACTGGGTACATGTGTCATTCCAAAAAAAATTCTCCAAATAAGCTTATTAGCATCAGCCTAAGGATTGGATCCTCACTGAGTGGAGGTTAATATTATCCTGTTCAGTGGATCATCAATTCAACAGATTCTAGAGAAATGATATTTACTAAAGTCTAAAAATCAAGCCACACTCATTCCTTTGCGTATAGATAATTAAGATTTACCGAAGTCATTAAATGTCAGACAAATCTAATATTGAGAAAGTCTGGATGGAATCATATTTTAATTATGAAATAATTTAAAACTTCTTTCAAAGGGCTAACATTTCTATTGTCAGAAGATTATCCAAGAGACAATTCTCCAAAGGCTCCTCACCTTCTGCACAGCTTCCAAACAGAGGCAATAAGAGCTTCTATCCTGTATGGTTTTCTCCTAGATATTTGTACAACAAACAGCATTGGAAGATAGAGGTAGTGCCTCCTCTGGGGCAAAATACAGAATCCTTTGGTGCCCAAGATAATAAAGATAATGTATTTCCTTTGAGGCAAAGGTTGAGTAGATTTACTAGTGGCTCCCTTTAAAATATTGGGGTTTCCTAAACTCAAGTTCCTTCAACTACAATGTGAAACCACTGTATGCACAGCACCCACCTGAGACTTCCTCTGAATTGCCTTCGTGGGGTATGGGGGGGTGGGCAAGGAGCCAACACTTGCATGATGCTCAGATTGCCTGCTGTGCAGTGAGTAATAAAGTACTTTATTGGGAGGCCTGGGTGGCCCAGTGGGTTACGCATCTGACTTTGGCTCAGGTCATGATCTCACGGTTTGTGAGTTCCAGCCCCGTGTTGGGCTCTTAACTGGCAGTGCAGAGCCTGCTTGGGATTCTCTCTCTCTCCCTCTCTCTACCCCTCCCCTGCTTGTGCTCTCTCTCTCTTTCTCTCTCAAAATAAATTAACTTAAAAAAAATAAAGTTCTTTACTTCTGGCCCAGACAACTTGTGACATCTGCCAATATCCACAAAATTATGGCAGGCCAGCTTGTAACATACAAGCAGGGTAAAATTTCAGACCCTTTACAGTTATTGAGAATGGATAACGTCCAATCCTGTGTTGGTGGAAATGGACTTCTGGTTTTGAGAAATTATATTTTAGGGGGGCCTGAGTGGCTCAGTCGATTAAGCATCTGACTCTTGGCCTTGGCTCAGGTGGTTATCTCAGGATTGGTGGGTTCAAGCCCCTCTGTCAATGCTGACAGCATAGGGGCCTGCTTGGGATTCTCACTTTCTCTCTACTCCTCCCCTCCCTCAAAATAAATAAAGAAACTTAAAAAAAAAGAAATTACGTTTTGGAGGCTTTGCCCATGATACTTATTTACATGTTCTACACATACACACACACACACACACATACACACACACACACACACACACACCTATATTCAGAATAAGAATTTAATAGCATACAGTCTTAGCTGGTAGGCAATCACTCCCAGTTGTCTGTCCTTTCACAGTACCTACCTGATGCCCACAGCTTTATTTGGTGTTTGGCATATAGCAGGTATTCAATTTGCAAATAAATAAATTCACCTACTATATCTCCATGCTTCTGTAAATATGCATGCTTCTGTAGAAACGCATCTTTATGGGGGTGCCTGGGTGGCTCAGTTGGTTGAGTATCTGACTCTTGGTTTCAGCTCAGATCATGGTCTCACGGCTTTGTGGGTTGGAGCCCCACATCAGGCTCTGCGCTGGCAGTGGGGAGCCTACGTGGGATTCTCTCTGTCTCTCTCAAAATAAATAAATAAACTTAAAAGGTGCATCTTTATGCTTTTTAATGAGTTTCTAGGATTAATTTTAACATATATTAAATTTCTGTTTATATTATAGAAAGTTAAAGATTAGCATAGATATCTATTTATTTAGAGCAATTTGACTCTAGTCCTCTACAACAATTGATATATGTACTGACAGTAATTTGTTTGCTCTCTTTTCAGTAGGAATGCAAACCACGTTTGAAAATTCTACAAAAAGCTGATGTAAATCTGTTAGTCTAGGCTGCATCACACCACAGCCTGTTGACCTGACACTGACTTATGTAGCAAAAAAAAAAAAAAAAAAATGTTAGAAATAAATCCTTTTGTGTTAGCCTGTTTTCACACCTGTTCCAGAAGTATTTTAGTCTTAGAGAGTATTTTGAAATCCTATCAGGATGTCATCAAGCAGTCTTTATATCTGATTATGGATGCTTTCTGTGATAGAGATGATTCTATGCCAAGCAATAGTGATTCTACAGAAAAGTTCAGCTATGAATTTATAGAACTGTATGATTTCCTCTTATTCAACCCCTTTTTTATGATAAAATAATTTGTAAGAAGAAAAATTAACTTGTGTTTATGTAACAAAGAATAATTTAGAGAAATGTAGTTAACTTTAAAATTTTTTATTCAGAGGTAACTGACACAGAACATTAGTTTCAGGTGTAAAACATATTGATTTGATATTGTGAAATGTACAGAATGGTGACTAGTAATGCTATATTGTATATGTGAAAGTTGTCAACAGAGAAACTTTTAATTCTTCATTGTTAATTACACTTCACTCTTTTAAAAAGCTGGGTGCATTCAAACTTATATTAAAATGTCTCTCAGGTGGCTCAGTTGTTTAAACATCTGGCTCATAAAAAAATAAACATCTGGCTCTTGATTTGAGGTCAGGTCATGATCTCACAGTTCTTGAGATCAAATCCCCCTCTCTCTCTGCCCCTGCCCTGCTCATGTGTGCACGCTCTCTCTCAAAAATAAAGAAAGAAACATTAAAATTTTTTTTAAATGTGTCTCTAGTAAATACTAACACATATGAATTAATGAGGCACATATTGTTTTCATAAGGTCTATTATTTATTTATTTATTTTTATTTTTATTTTTTTTAATTTTTTTTTTCAACGTTTTTTATTTATTTTTGGGACAGAGAGAGACAGAGTATGAACGGGGGAGGGGCAGAGAGAGAGGGAGACACAGAATCGGAAACAGGCTCCAGGCTCCGAGCCATCAGCCCAGAGCCTGACGCGGGGCTCGAACTCACGGACCGCGAGATCGTGACCTGGCTGAAGTCGGACGCTTAACCGACTGCGCCATCCAGGCGCCCCCATAAGGTCTATTATTTAAAAAACTAAATTGCCTGCTAATAATTAAAGTCTTAAAAATTCCATGCTAATAACAATAAACATTACAATCTTACTTTCAACTTCCCCTTATTAATGGTTTTTTATATATCCTATGTTTCAGAAAGAAATCAAACATGTATATATTCCTTTACTGTAATAACTGCTGCAGCCTAAGATAGAAACACTTATTCTTGCAGAGAATATGCATGCCTGGCTTACCAAGTGACCCTCAAAACTGCTTACTCAGATCCTGAAAGGATTCTAGCATTTTATGTGGATATTAAAAATACCAATATATAATACAGATGACTCCACATCTTGTTTCCCCCCCTCTTAATAATATAACTCAGATCTATTTATTGACTGCATCATTCTTTGTATAAATGTGTTATCACCTATCTCACCTATTATATTGCCAATTTCAGCTTTTTGCTGTTCACTGCTTTCAAAATATTGCCATAGTAATTTCTCTATACTATTATGAATGTGTATTTACATGTACATTCTTCTCTCTGCCCCCCCCACTCTCACAGGCACATGTACATGTGCAAACATTCCATTATCTATTATATGATATAATTCACATCTTTTGTAAAACATACAGTCTCCAATTTTGAGATGTGGGGTTTTAGAATATGTGACAAAAGTAAACATTTCTGTTACATTTCTATGTAAAAATATTTAGCATCATAAAATAGTCTGCCCCATTTTAATTGATTAGTGTGCACTGTTTTGTTTTGTGTGCTCTGCACTAAAGTTCACCCTAGTCCAAGTTCACTTTCCTAAATCATTATCTTCTCTTAATAGCATCACTCACATTACTAATAAAACAGCTTACTGTGCTTTTTATTTTAATTAGGAAAGCAAATTTTTTGCATTGTGATTCTCTGGAAATGTTCTTAATTAAAGTGCAATATGGTACCTAAAGTAAACAAATTATCTATGTAGTGCAGCAAGTAATTTTATTTTCTGTAGGATAAACTATAGTTACTTTAAAAATAAAAAGGAAAAGATTTAAATAAGGTATATCATAGTTAAATTCTTTGTTTTTAAACATGGCAACCATCAAATTCTGTCTTTAAAAATGATAACATTTTAAACCATAACACTTAAACACTCTGTTATATAAATGATTATATCTAATTTTTAAGCTAGTATGCATATAATAAAATAAATATATTCTAACATGCATTATATAAAAATATCACCGGAAATTAAAATGTTTCAAACTCACCAGAGGAGCTCACTGTTTCAAGAAATCTAATCTTATTTTGTTTTAAAAGCAAAAATAGTTTTACATGTCTTAGTCATTGAGGACTGACTACATGCTTGACAATTCACATTATTTCACTTAACAAGACCATTATCTTTAAAATTACATTCTAACATACCCACTTAGAGGTGAGGAAAAATGGTAAATTGTCCAGTGTCACACAACTAGAAATATCAAAGCTGGTATTTTCATGCATTTAAAAAAAATTTTTTTAACACTTATTTATTTTTGAGAGTGAGAGAGACAGAGCATGAGCGAGGGAGGGGCAGAGAGAGAGGGAGACATAGAATCTGAAGCAGGCTCCAGGCTCTGAGCTGTCAGCACAGAGCCCGATGTGGGGCTCGAGGTCCAACGTGGGACTCGAACTCACACACTGCGAGATCATGACCTGAGCTGAAGTCAGATGCTCAACCGACTGAGCCACCCAGGCACCCCTTAATGCATTTTTAAAAATTTTTTTAACGTTTTTTATTTATTTTTGAGACAGGGAGAGACAGAGCATGAACGGGGGAGGGGCAGGGAGAGAGGGAGACACAGAATCTGAAGCAGGCTCCAGGCTCTGAGCCATCAGCCCAGAGCCCGACGCGGGGCTCGAACTCACAGACCGTGAGATCGTGACCTGAGCCGAAGTCGGACGTTTAACCGACTGAACCACCCAGGCGCCCCCCTTAATGCATTTTTTAATTAAAAAATCTACACCCTGAAATAAGCTTTATGTTTTTTGTGTGTCATTCATTTTATATTCCATTTTTTATCTTTACCTAACAAGGTGTTTACAATGCAAATATATTATGAATATAATCTTTTGTGAGTCAATAATAGTCCTTTTTAGATTTTCTAACTTTAATTTAAATGTAAGTGTCTTTTTTCATTAATCCTTTGCTTAGTTTATTTGTCACAATCACTTTGTCACATAAGGGGACAGCATGGACTGTAGCCAAGGGCATGGGCTCAAAATCAGGCAGAGTTTTCAATCCTAGCTCTACTACTTTCTCCCACCCAGCTTTATTGAGATATAATTGACATATAACATAGTGCAAGTTTAGGGTATACAACATGATGATTTGATACACGTATATATTGTGAAATGATTACCACAGTAGAGTTAGTTAACACATCCACTCTTTTTTTTTCCCCTACAGTTTTATTTAAACTTAGTTAACATATAGTGTAGTATTGGTTTCAGGAGTAGAATTTAGTGATTCATCACTTACATATAACGCCCAGTGCTCATCTCAACAAGTGCCCTCCTTAATGCCCATCACCCATTTAACCATCCCTCTGCCCAACACCCCTCCATAAACCCTCAGTTTGTTCTTTATCCTTAAGAGTCTTTTATGGTTTGCCTCTCTCTCTTTCTTTCTTTCTTTTTTATCTTATTTTATCTTATATCTTATTTTACTTTATCTTATTTTATTTTTCCTCTCCTTCCCAAATGTTCATCTGTTTTGTTTCTTAAATTCCACACGTGAAGGAAATCATATGATATTTGTCTTTCTCTGACTGACTTATTTAGCTTAGGATAATACATTCTAGTTCCATCCAAGTTGTTGCAAATGACAAGATTTCATTCTTGCTAATATTAGTAATATTCCATTGTATATACGCCACCTCTTCTTTATCCATTCATCAGTAAATGGACATTTGGGCTCTTTCCATAATTTGGCTATTATTGAGAGTGCTGCTATAAATACTGGAGTGTAGTTGCCCCTTCAAATCAGTATTTTTAGATAAATACCTAATAGTGGAATTGCTGGATCTTAGGGTGGTTCTATTTTTAACTTTTTGAGGAACCTCAATACTGTTTTCTAGAGTGGCTGCACCAGTTTGCATTCCCACCAACAGTGTGAGAGAGCTCCCCTTTTTCTAAATCCTTGGCAACATCTGTTGTCTCCAGAGTTGTTCATGTTAGCCATTCTCAAAGGTATGAGGTCATATCTCATTGTGGTTTTGATTTATATTTCCCTAGTGATGACTGATGTTGAGCAATCTTTTCATGTGTCTGTTAACCATTTGTATGTCTTCTTTGGAGAAATGTCTGTTCATGTCTTCTGCCCATTTCTTAACTGGATTATCTATTTTGGGGGTGTTGAGTTTGATAAGTTCTTTATAGATTTTGGATACTAGCCCTTTATCTGATATGTCATTTGCAAATATCTTCTTCCATTCCATTGGTTGCCTTTTAGTTTTACTGATTGTTTCTTCCACTGTGCAGAAGCTTTTTATCTTGAAGTCTCAATAGTTCATGTTTTCTTTTCTTTCCCTTGCCTTTGGTGACATGTCTAGTAAGAAGTTGCTATGGCTGAGACCAAGAGGTTGTTGCCTGTGTTCTCCTCTAGGATTGTGATGGCTTTTTGTCACACATTTAGGACTTATATCCATTTTGAGTTTATTTTTTGTGTCTATGGTGAAAGAAAGTGGTCCAGTTTCATTCTTCTGCATGTTGCTGTCCAGTTTTCCCAACACCATTTGTTGAAGAGACTCTTTTTTCCCATTGGATATTCTTTTCTGCTTTGTTGAATATTAGTTGAACATATAGTTTTGGGTCCATTTTTGGGTTCTAAATGTCAGTGTCTTTATATTATTCATCAGATAGTATAACTTGAGATATTTATTCTAGTGAGCAAGTATTCACTCTTTTCTGTGTTTTTTAAGTCAAAGCAAATTAAGCTCCACTTAGTAATGTACTAGAGCCCAGAATATATGACTACAATTTTCAGGTGAGCTGGGTGTTAAAATATTTTTTTAAATGACAGAGAAAAAATGTATTTAATCTTCTGTTCTTGTTATTGGATAGTTGAGGAATCTACTGTTTAATTCTTAGCAATAGTTTAGTTGTGAATATATTTCCAAATACATAGATAAAGTACTAATAAGTAGAGAAAGTAGCATAAAATGAATTATACCTTTTTTTATAAGGAGGATTACAAGATCATCTCATTATACTGCACATGAGAAAATAAGTTACCTGTCAGAGAAATGATTGTCTAATGGTTGTTAATATATAGTTATACTATGTCATTAGTTATAGTTTTTTCCTGAACTCCCTCTGCTTTTATAATAAGGAGATATCTTCTGCCTGCATTCTAAATATCCAAACAAGTTAATGTTAAAATTGGTGTATTCTTATTGGCTTGGGGAGAAATACTGTTCATCTATGAATAGTTACAGTGGATTGGTAAGTGCTAAAATGTGAGACAGTGTAGATGCTAGAAACAGACCATCAGACTTTCCTTAGTACTATTTCTCCCCACTCCCAGTCACATGAGTGGATTTAATCATATGGAGAGACAGCACAGGCCAGAATGGAAACCTTTGGAGCTGCCTATTCACACATTTAAAAGCTATTAAACAGTTGTAAAAGCAAATTCTTTTTTCTATCACTTTTCTTCTCTTTGGAACCAAAGTTGTTTCTGGACACAGTCAGTAACAATTATCAATAGATTCTTGTGAGCATGATATCTTGGAGCATATAGGAAAAGATAATTGAAAGGTAGCAAAATACAAAAGAAGAAAAGAAGGAAGAGGAGGAGGAGAAAAGAAAGAAGGGGAGAAGGATAAGGGAAAAGAAGAAAAGAGGGAGAAGGAAGTGAAGGAAAAGATGAAAGAGAGAGGGGAGAGGAGGAGAAGGAAAAAGAAAGAAGCAGCAGCTTACAATAGATCATCAGGACCATACATCAAGTAGGTCCATTCATGTAATAAAAATGGGTTGAACTTATTTATTTTAAATAATACTCATTAAACAAAATGAAATGAAATAAAGGGCTAGCAATAATGGAAGGATAGGGGCGCCTGGGTGGCTCAGTCGGTTAAGCGTCCGACTTCGGCTCAGGTCACGATCTCACGGTCCGTGAGTTTGAGCCCCGCGTCGGGCTCTGGGCTGATGGCTCAGAGCCTGGAGCCTGTTTCAGATTCTGTGTCTCCCTCTCTCTCTGACCCTCCCCCGTTCATGCTCTGTCTCTCTCTGTCTCAAAAATAAATAAATGTTAAAAAAAAATTAAAAAAAAAATAATGGAAGGATAAAATATGCAATGGCAAAAAAAATAAACAAAAAGAAAGAAGAGATTGTCATATTGTTATCATATAAAAAGAACTGAAAGTACAAAGCATTAAATAGGAAATGGAGTTATTTTACATTGGTAGGAATGCATCTATAAAGAAAAGAGGTTATTCTTGAATTTGTATGCACCAAATAATATGGGATTAAAATAAACTTCGTTTAAAAATCCAGGAGCAATGTGTAGATAAACTGATAAAAATGTAAACCATAGTATGAGACTTTAATAAAACAGTTTAAGCAAAATAATGAAAAAATATGAATTGATTTAAACTACAGCCTTATCATTCATGGTTTATAATGTGTATCTCATAGTTCTTAAAAATTATTTTAAGAATCTGTAGGGACATTGTTTATTTTAGCAAATATTAGAGGAAAAATTGAAGTCTAAAAATAGAGGAGAATTTATAGATATTACATTAAAACATCCTGAACAACAGCTTCCTAGAGACCTAGTAACATGGAAAAAACTTGCATTTTATTTTAAGAAAAAATATTAGGTCTTTGTCTTTGATATCCTAATGTGTATTAATTATGTATTAATACCTTGCAAAAAGATTGAAATCCACAGGTGACTCTGGAATTATTTTTGTATTTTTATTTTTATAGTTCCCAAATGACCTATGATATACAGCTTCGGTAATCAGAAGCCAAAAACACATTTTTAAGAATAAACTTAATTTTGTATTTATTTTTAATTTTTAAAATTTTTTTTGAAAATAAACATTTTAATTGAAATTCCATTTGCATAATTTGACACATGATGTAGAGAGTGTTTTATAAGAGCCTTTTGTTGAAATTTTAATTATGTAGATATGAGGTACAAAGAATTGATGAAAGTTGTAATAGCTTCATCTTGGTCCATGAGCTCTAGCTCTTACAAAACATTTCACACACACACGTAATCCCCCTGTGCACTTCACATTTGGGTCTGGTAGTTTTGCCTTGAGCTCCAAATGAATAGTTTTTTTCTTTTCTTGTTCCATTGGTTAGTTTGAGAGAACCCTTAAAATGAATATTTACAAACATTGCTTGGCTTGCTTAGGCAGCTACCTATTACTTTAAGAATGGGACTCCTGTTGCTGCCAGGTTGAGTTGCTGTGGAGAGCAAGGATGAGAGGCAAAATTGCAGCTTTTAAATATTTTTAGAAAAGAAGGAGTCGACTTGCTGACATCAGGCACTGCAATCAATCCCCATCATCTTTTCATTTTCAGGAATACATGGGGAAAAAGACCATTTCAAAGCTAAATTGATGTTTCACTATCAAACAAGAATTTAAAAGCTCTTTGCCGACCAGATTCTTATTTCTTTTATTTATCTTGGACATTGAAAGTAGAGTCAATATAAAATTGTTTAATGTAGAAGGCCTTCCTTAAGGATTCTTAATCATCTCCTTCTATTATTTCAATTCCCCTGTAGCGCAGTAACCATGTCTATCTTAAACGACCATAATAATAATTGGTCTTCCAGAGAGCCATATACTAATATCATAGCGATATAGTAGTAAATAATAATAATAATTAAAAATAGGAATTTTTGGCTAACATTAAAGAAGGTATTTTTCATATCAAGATATTCAGCCATCACAATAGATAAAATATATAAAAATAATGTGTATGTGCACTGTAATGAGTTACAATATCATAAACTAAATCACTAAGAAACTAATAGTACTAACCATCTAGGTTACATAATTTTAACTGACTCTGTAAACAAGGTGGCTAAAATAAAAATCAAATGGTAACAGCAAGAAATATTTTTAAAATCGTCAAAATACATTATTTTACAATTGAGTTTCTAGAATGATTAAGCATTATCATTAACATGTAGATGGAATGGAGCAGGGAGGGATTGATAAGATGGCAAATTTTTGCTTCATGGTAAAATATGTAGTAAAGACATTTTGGAAATACATATAAGTGTTTTAGGAAGTTATGGCATCTACTGGAAAAAGGTGTGTAGATGTAATAGAATCAAATGCGTAGCAGACAAAATTGAGGGAAATAACATACTGCGTCGAAATAATTGTGCACATTGACTCAACCATGGAGCAAGCTTCGTTTAGCCTTTTGCAGGTTTATTTTTTATATGTATTCAGTGGGTAGTTTCTGGTAGCTAGTGGTTTCTGGAAGATGGAATGAATTAAGGGTACCTACTCAGATGGCTTAAACTTTTTAATAGTGTTTGTGAAGACTTTAAAGAGTGTTCATTCACCTAGTTTCCAAATAGCCTTTCCCGTCTTTGTTTCCTTCTGACTAGAATTACCTCCCTGAAATTTGCATTTTGAAGAGATGGCCCTCAGTTTCTACATAAGACTAAGTAAAACATTCACATCTCAAAGGCACAGAGAAACAATGCAAGTTCCTCCTAGAAGGCCTATTGTTTCCTAAATCCAAAATTTTTACAATACTTATGAGCTTTTTGAGATGAATAGGGACTGGTAGAAAAGTGGCCTTTTTCTCTTCTTGTGAAAGCTCAGTTTATAGGACAGCTGTTTTTAATTCTTTGAAGAATTGGGTTACAACCTGAATGCAATCAAGGGACTGAGACAGTCACCCCACTATATTATCTTCAACTATACTTGAAATCAAAAGATTCCTGTGTTCTAGATTTAGAGCTATTTGTCTTTGGAATGTTTTTCTTTCTCTCTGGGTACATTGTTTCATTTAGCTAAGGCTACGCACATAGCTAGGTTGCCTTCCCTTGTCTTGAGGTTTTTCATCACATTCCTCAGGGAGGGGCTCTACCACACAGAAAGCCAAACCATATTCTCAGAATGCATGACAAGACAAGTAAGCCGCCATAGCTGTCTCTGTGAGAGAAAAAGCGGATAACCAATAAGAAACAGCATGACATTTTACCTTCCTTTCTCTACAGGGCAAGATCCAAGAGGACTGACTCTGGTAAGAATTCTCATGTTTCACAGACTTCTGCCAGTATTCCCAGGCTCCAGAAAGAGTGAGGTTTAATGTAGAGTGTGTAGCTCCAGTATGTACCAGAATTTCGTGAGGTTCTCCATTAATTTTAATTTTAGTTTTCCCTGGGCTGCTTATGGGAATAACTCATGGCAATTTACCAGAGAATCCCTCAGCGTCACATCAGCCCTAGGAGGCCATCTGGGGCCTTCCTTTGAGATATGGGGGTGTTCAAATTGGTGTGGAAGGATTTGTATAAAATCTTCAAAGACAATCTTTCTTCCAATGTCAAAATTGATTGCAAATGAGACCTCAGTTTCTGGGCCAGTGTTTTGATGATGGAACCCTAGCAGGGTGCAAAGTGGGAGGCCCAGGTGTTGTTTTAGGTTTCTGGTCTTGGAGCCGCTGTAATTTTAAGGCTACTAATTTTGTGGACTCTTGTTTATGATCTTGTATGTCTCTGCAGAGTGGAAAGGCAATTAAGATGGACTTTTAATAGACTGAATATTCAAGTAAAGGAAAGTAGAAAGATGCAATAGGAATCACATCAATCTTACAGTCTTTGGGGTACCTCTTGTGACTTTCACTTTTCATTAGTCTTCTGCAACGAATCTTCTAATGAAGCTCTCTTAGAATCTTGAAGCCTTTTGGAGTCTTCTGCATAAAATAGGTAGCCCATTCTATTTGATTTTAGGAACACTTGTTTTTAATTGTACTTCTCTAAGGAATGATTTTGTCTAATTGGAATATGTCCCATAATGGCCATTGTAATTCTAGATTGTCTTAGTAAGACTTTACCAGTTTTGTAGGTATCTACAGCTTCCAGAGAAACAGTTCTTTGACATATAAGCAGGTATGCTGGAAGGAAGCACTTTCAGTTCCTTGAAACTTGACGATTCCATTTCTTTAGCTAGGCCTTGGCTCTCTTGTAGCCAAATTAACACCTAAGAGGAATGTGCTACTGGGTTGGTGATATTGTGGTGATCTACAGTGTGCCTTTTGCATGGAAATTTTCTTGAGGTTGCTAGGTGATTTAGTATCAATTTAACCCATTCTATGATTAACATACCCTAGCACAAGACTCTATAGAGTTAGGTGGCTCGTGCTCTAACAGTTTCTAAGTGCTTGATTCAGGCCCATCAAATGTGACATTGGCTTCCACGAGCAATAGATCTACTGTTTCTTTCATGAGAAGTTTTGTTTATAGTGTGGATGACCTGATGGTTTTTAATAGTGTGAGTGACTTGATTCTACTTAGATTTTGATGTGCCATTGGTCAAACATTCTGAATTTCTTGTTTTAATTTATTTCCTCAAGTTCTCCAATGGTTTATGCTGTGGACTTATCTCAAGGGTTCGTGAGTCCCCCTAATGACTGCAATCCATTGCACTCATTGGAATTCCTTCTTCTTGAGTCTCCTAATGGCTGCCACTCACTGTCAAATCCTAGTATAATTATTCCAGAACTTTTCCAGGATCCCAGAACTTTCCTGGGAACTTTAAAAAACTTTGAAAACTTCCTGGAGAATAAATATGTAATTTTGCAGGTTTTTTAAAAACACAAACAGGGTAGAATCAATATAGTATTGTCACAATCAGATGGCAGTTGGTTATATTGTCTTCATGCTTGATCTTTTTGTTTTATAAGTAAAAACTTAGTTTTAAACAGCCAATAGCTGGTTATGTTTTAGAAAGCATGATTAGATTAATTCTTTAATGGTGGCTTCAAGTTTTTCCTTGTAGCTCTAGAAAATCCACTCAACCTTTTGTAACTTTTTTAAAAACTGGAAGGTTTGGCATTCGACTTTGCACTCTGAAAGCAACGTTTCAAGCAAAGAAAAAGAGTATTTATATATAAATATAATAATAACATAATATAAATATGTACATTAAAAAAATAAAGTTTGTTTGGATCAGAATGCTGCACACAGGGCGTGAAGCTTAAATCTGAGAGCGACTTACCCACAGCCCTTGCTACTGATGAGAGGAACAATAAGCTAAAAGGGGTCAGTGTGCATCTCATCTCATGGACTGTTAGCAGTCAGCTTCCCATCCTACTAATTGTTACCAAAGACTTAAAAAATGATAAAAGAAGACGATTTAGGTGATACAAACAAACTTTATTTAACACTTTATGAAGCAGACAGTCTTCATTCACAGAACTGCTGAACTGTCTTTACTGAAGAACATAAATGAGTATATACAGTAAAATGATATAATTAAAAAATCACCAATTTGGAAACAGTAATGTAAAAAATTGATTTAGGCAAGTATCCATCAACAGACACTGAGCCATTGTGTGAATAGTTACTGGGAAGCAGATATTCATGAGCAGATATTCATGTGGTTGGAAAACATCAGGCCAGATTAACAACTAGCATACCCATAATTCATAAAAACAGACGTTATGTCTCTTGATGTGATGCGAAGGAATGTATACATTCCTTGTAATGTGGTTTAAATTGTTTGTAAATGGTTTGATCTAAGTATGATCATGAGATAACAGAATGATTTAAATTGTGGAACATTTTATACAAGTGGCCTGGATGCTCCAAAGTATCAGTGTTATGAAAGTCAAAGTCAAGAAAATTAAAAAAAGACTAAGATGCATGCAACCAAATACAGTGTATAATTTTTGGTGGAATCTTGTATTAAAACAAGGTTGGTAGTTCATTTTATGACTATTAGATAACTTATATATGGATTACATTTCGTATAATATTATTGAATCGAAGTTAAATTCCTTGGTATGGAAATGGGACTGTGGTTATGTAAAGGCAAGTGATCTTAAAGGCAAGAGGATGAAATATTTAGGAATGAGTACCATCATGTCAGTGATTGACTTTTGAATATATAGCAAAGGAGAAAGAGAAAACAAATTTGCCAAATGTTAACAACTGGTGAATCCTAGTAAAGGGTAAATGAATGTCATTAAAACATGGCTTTTACTATAACTTTTCTTTAGGTTTGATACTTTTGAAAGTATCAATTTAATGTAAGCAAAGACTTTATTGTAAGGTTTGATTTAATGTAAGGTTTCATTAAATCATTTAATGATTTAATGTAATGATTTAATGTAAGGTTTGATACTTTTGAAAGTATACAATTTAATGTAAGCAAAGACTTTATTGTGATTCCAAAGTTTTAAGAGACATTTAAGAATCTTATTTCATGGGGTGCCTGAGTGGCTTGTCAGTTAAGTGTCAGACTCTTGGTTTCAGCTCAGGTAATGATCTCATGGTTTGTGGGTTTGAGCCGCACATTTGGCTCTGCACTGACAATGTGGAGTCTGCTTGGGATTCTCTCTCTCCTCTCTCTCTCTCTCTCTCTCTGTCCCTCCCCCACTTGCTCCCTCTGTCTCTCGCTCTCAAAATAAATAAGTAAAAAAAAAAAAAAGAATCTTTTTTCACAACAGTCATAAAGTAGAAATCAATTCTCACAAACATAATAACCCCTCTTCTTACATTAGCTTTACAATTTACCTTTCCATGTCTCATTCGAATATGAAAAAGGTTATGGCCTTGTGCACAATTCCTTTTAATCTTTATGTGAATTTAGGAATATACTCAGTTCTTTTAATGATATGAAACAAATTCATTCAAATAATGAATGAATGTTTTCATAGTAGTTTTGGTAATATAAGACTGGAATTAGATTTTAGCTGAGAGTAGAAGGAGACAATTCCCAATCTATACTCAAAATAATGTATTATTTCTTAGAGTAACAGAAAATAAGAAATGACAAAGAGAAAATAGCTATACACTTCAAACCATGACAGCTTTGCAAATGGCATAACAAAGTTAAAAGTATAAAGAAAATTGTAATGTTCAGATGTATAGTGAGAAGTCATTACTTATACTCTTTTGAAGACAAAGTTTGCTTTGTGTATTTTGAAAGAGAAAAAAACTGGTACTATCCTTTTGCTTACAAACTGAGTGCTAATAATACTCCTTTTACTGACAATTGAGAGATTACACTGTGAAAATCTGTGATAGGATTGTGAGAAAGCTTAACATATTCACTTATTTAGACCATTAAAATAATGAAAATATCATCCTTTCGTACAAAAGATGGGTACACTTGAAGCCACAACTTTTTTTCCTTCTTTTCAGAGTGGCATCATTCTTAAAAATGTTATCTCCTTCGAAAAGGTAAGCAATGCACACGAGTTTTAGAAAGTACAGGCTCACATCACAGAACTGTAATCAAAGTCAACAATTTTGTACTGATTGGCACGAAAGTTTGAGTGTTAAGCTGATTCTTCTGTTGGAATCGTTTGATCACAGCAGCACTCTGCTATATTAGGCTTTCAAATTAAATGGTCGTAAGTACTCTCCTTACTGTATTGCAACATTCATGTTAATCTACTGACACTAAATATAAGCTCATTTGGCTCCTACTGGAACGGTATTTTTAAAACCGTGGATCACAGTCTGATAGCATCAACTTTATGCATTGAGACTAGCATTTATAAATAATAAAGCAGGGTAAGATAAAACAGACCATAATACTTGTACATGCGTCACAAGTAGCAGACATAAATATTGTTAGTGAATGAGTGTGTGTATTTATGTGTGTAATTTTGCAATATAAAATGTCATGCTCTTGGTTTCAGTTTATTTATTTGTTTTTTAAGTTTATTCGTGTGAGAGAGAGAGCAGGCTCATGCATGGGGGAGGGGCAGAGAAAGAGAGAGGGAGAGAGAGAATCCCAAGAAGGCTCTGTATGGTCAATGTAGAGCCTGATGTGGGGCTTGAACCCACAAAACCATGAGCTTATGACCTGAGCCAAGATCAAGAGCCAGATACTTAACCAATTGAGCCACCCACACACACCAACTCTTGGTTTCAATTTTAAAAAGTTGAAGGCAATGACTTGAATTTTCAAAGGGTGTAATAGAGGCTGCTACTTTCAGGAATTTTACTACATAATAGCAAATTTTAATGAAACATATTTCCAAGCACAGCAAGATTTAACTTACCAGTCTTACTAAAATAAAAATGGTGTTTTTATAAATATTTTATTAATGTTTTCTCATGTGGAAAATATATGCTTATCACAAACAAACCCAGAAGAAGTAGAAAATCTGATTATGAGTCAAATTGAGCATCTTATATTCAAAAGACATTTGTATTTTATTGTGGACTCTTTAGATTATTTAAATATTTAATTGTTTTTCTAGTAGGTGGTTAATACTGATTTATAAAAATTTAGATACTTATATATCCTATATTTTACAAATATTTTCCCAATTTTTCTGTAGTGTTTGAGTTTGTTTATTCAGACATTTTCAAAGTATATGTAGTGAAATTTATTATGTCAATTGCTTCTGGATTTGTCTCTTTAAGGCCTTTTCATACTTATAATACCTATTCAGTACCTATATTCTATCTTTTTCTTAAAATACGAGTATCCTATTAGTATAAACCCTATTAAATCATGGTAGATTTATAGAATATTTTAATAACAAATAGAGCTAGTCTTTTAATACATTAATATTTTAAATCTGTTTCTGGCTAGTTCTGCTCATTTGTTTTTTATTTTCTAATAATTAAAAAAGTGTTTTTAGAAGTTTAGCATAAAAGTGGATGAAATTAAAACTGTATAGTTTGATGATTATTCTAAAAAGACTCAGATAATAGCTGAACAAAGCTTAAAAAATAAAAATAAGTAATCAAAGATCAAGGTATAAGGCATTACTAACACACTGTAGGAAACAAATATTCTAATACCTATAGTAGATTATTTCTGACTGCACAGGAATGTTATGAATATGGAATAAGCAGTATGAGTTGGGCCTCTTCTGCCTAACATGATGTCTGTGGAATCTATATAAGCTGTTGTATCTTGCATGATTTTGGTCATTTTCATTGCTTTATGAAATTGCATTAAGTGACTATCCCAAATGTGAACTGGCATATGAATTAAGTGTACGAATTTCATGAAGAGTATTGTTATGGACATTTTTTGTATATTGTATATTTTTTATTTAGATATTGTTTCTCCTTGGGTTAGTTTTGGTAATTTGTGTTTTTCAAGAATTTGTCCTTTTTCATTTAAATAATTCAGATAATATTGGCATTTAGATAGCATTTTCATTCTCAAATCCCAGGGTTCATTGCTTGGACCTGGTCTAGTCTTCATCTTCACTCATTCTCCTATGGTAATAATCCCCAAATTCCTTCTGTAGTCTGGAACTCTTCTTTGCATAAAAGAACTACCTGCTTATTCTAAATCTCTACTTGGACGTCTAAGAATCTCAGACTTAACAAGCTCTGAATTTAAACTCTATTTCCCCCCAATTTTTTTTTTTCTTTCTCAGATGTCATCTCAGCAAACAGCAACTTTCTTTCAGTTGTTCAGGCTAAAACCTTGAGATCATCTTTTTTTTTTTTTTTTCTTTTTTTCTTGTTTCCCCTCATACCTCGTAGCAATCTCTTGGCAATATCCGTTGACTATTTTCAGAAAACAACCTCTACTTCTTCTTCCATTGCAGCCACTCTGGCCCAAGTCAAAGTCCCTTTTTGCTGTGATGATTGTGATAGCCCTTTGGTAACTCCTCATCCTTCTCCACCTCCTCTTCCTCTCTCTTCCCTCTTCCGTTCTTTTTCTTCTTCACCTTCTCCTGTTTTTCCTCTTCTCTTCCCTTCTTTCTGTGCCTTCTCCTCCACCTCTTTTCATTTCCCCCCATCTCTCACATCATGTATTTCAGTCTTCTACCCAAAACCCTTCAAAAACTCTCATCTTAATCATTTTAAGAGAGAAAAGCCTTAAAGTGGTCCACATTACAGCTATATGATTTCCAGGTTTGTTTTTTTTTTATTACATTAGCCTCATCTCTTCTAATTATTCTTTCTTACTATTCTGCAAAAGACAGAACATGTACCTGTCTTAGAATCTTTTTCGCTTGATTTTCCTTTGCTCAAAATATTTTTTTCTTGATCCACATGAATCAAATATTCCTCCATGAATTTCTGTATTGTATTTAAATCATAATCCCACACCAGACACGCCATAGTTCCTTCTCTGATTTACTTTTCTTATTATCTACATGGCATATTTTAACGTACTGCATACTTATATAGTATGTGTGTATGTATATATTCATTTATTTTTCACTTATTTATGTTTTTGTTTTTCTGTATCACAAGTGAGAACATAAGTGCATTGATAGGAAGGATTTGGGTTGTATTTTCAGGACATAAAAGAACATCTAACACATGGTAGACGCGTAACAAACATGTGGTAAATGAACATTTTGGAATAATGTATAAAGTACTTCTTTTAGAATGGTTTGTGAGGCAGGGCATTTATGCTAAATTCTCCATATTTTGAAATCTAGAAATGTCTTTGTTTTGCCCTAAATTGTGAAAGAGTATTTCTGTGTAGACAACTAAAATGTTGGGATTTACTCTCAGCTCTTTGAAGATTTTATTCTATTCTTTTCTAAATTCCTTTTTTTTTAAGCTTTTGGTTGTTTATTTTAAAGGATCTGTCTTTTATCACCAGGTACTTTTAAAATCATCTCTATTTTATTGGAAATTTTATAACTCCATGTCAATGTGTTAAAATACAGATTTAAAAAAAATATACTGTGCTTTTAATTTCCACTTATCCATGTCTTTATTACCTAAAAATTGCACAGCTATGATCTATCATCCCTTTAATTTTTTCTTCTGCTCCATCTATATTTTCTATTCTTTTTTAGGTATTTTGATTAAATAAACACTAGAATTTTTAGTTCAACACTTCATATGTATTAAAATGACCTTAATATTTTACATCTGTCTCCGTATATTTTGTTCTATGGTAGAATACAGTTTATAAATTTTCTGATTTTTTTCAACAACTCTACTTTTATTATTGAATGTTTATTGATTGTTTACAAAAATACACCTCACCATGTTAAATTAGCTTTTGATATCTCATTTTTTCTGATTGCAAATTTTATTTCATTGAATATTTAATATGTAATATTTTTATATTGTTTTTGATACTTTTATATGTGAAATTCTTGTGTTATGATTGCATTTGATTTCTGTCTTCTGACTTTCACTTGTAGTTATTTGTTTCACTACCAATTTTAAAGATCTTTGTGTATGGTCCTATATTTAGTTTATCTTGTTGAATGGAAAACATGGTGGGAAATAAATCCAGTAACTCTGAGGCCTTTTACATAGCAAAATTTCTAGGGTTCTAGAAGTGTGGATCATGTCAAAATACTCCTGTTAAGTGAAAGATAAATTGTTGCATCTGGCCACTATAAGCAAAAAGAAGCACAATTCCCGGTGTATCTCTTTGGATATTGGAGGCAACATCTTCATCATTTGGATGTGTTATTCTGTCCAATTTACTGAGTGACCTGAAAAGCTGCTAGATTTGAGTGGGGCCCAGAACATAAGATGGCTTTGCTACAGGTCCATCCTGCCTTGAAAACTGCTCTGCCACTTGGGCCATGTGATGCAGTAGATTCAGTGGTGCTTGAAGTGTCAGTGGCAGATAGGGAGGCTGTTTGTAGGTTTTGGCAGGCCTTTGTAGGTGAATTGCAGCATGGGCCCTTAGGATTTTAGAGCAGAGCCCTACTATCCTCTGGATAACTACTCTCCTTTTGAGAAACAGTTCTTGACCTGCTACTGGGTCTGAGGAGAGACTGAACACTTAAACTTAAGCCATCACATTACCATGTGACCTGATCTGCCCATCATGTAATGAGTCTTATTTCACCTCCTTAAAGTCGGGCATTCACAACCATGCTCCATCATCAAATAGAAGTGGTATATAACATGATATGGCCTGAAGGCGTGAGAAAGTTACCTGAGAAGTGGTCCAAAGGCCCATGGCCTCACTTCTGCTGTGCTACATTCTCTCAGCCTGCAACCATGGCCTCATGGGGATTTGCCTATGATAAACTGACAGAGAAAGAGAAGACTTAGATTTGGCTTAAAGATGTTTCTGCAAGATATATAGCCAACACCTGATGGTGAACAGCTTCCACACTACAACCCCTGTCTTGGAGATCTCTGAAGGATGGTAATGAAGGGAAATCTTCCCTGTGGGCAGAACTTTAAGCAGTGCACCTAATTTTTCACTCTGCTGGGAAAGAGCAGTGGACTGATATGTGATTATACATTGATTCATGGGTTGTTCTCAATGGTTTGACTGAATGTCAGGGACTTAGAAGAAACACAATTGGAACATGTAATCTCTCTGAATGGGCAAAAAACAGGAAAACATGTGTGTCCCACATGAATGTTTACCAAAGAGTGACTTCTGAAGAGGAGGATTTTGATGATCAAGTGGAGAGGATGACCTATTCTATATATACCTGTCTTCATCTCTCTCCAGCCAATGTCATTGCCCAATGAGCTTATAAACAAAGTGGTCCTTGTATCAGGGACAGAAAGTATGCATGGCTTCAGCAACCTAAACTTCCATTCACCAAGGCCAACCTGGCTCTGGCCACCGCTAAGTGCTCAATCTGCACCAACAAAGACCAATGCTGAGTCTTCTACATGGTATCATTTCCTTATGTTTATCAGGTAGCTATTTGGTGGTTGGTTGATTATTTAAGACACTTCTATGAGGGTAAAGGTGGCATTTTGTTCTTATAGGAATAGACACCTTCTGGATTTGGGTTTGGCTTCCTTGCATGCAACGTTTCTGCTAAAACTACCATCCACGGACTTACAGAATGCCTTATTCACTGTTCTTGATATAGCACACAGAATTGTTTCTGATTAAATAACTCGCTTTGTTGCAAAAGAAGTGAGGCAATGGTTGGGGTGCCTGGGTGGTTCAGTTGATTAAGCATCTGACTTTGGCTCAGGTCACGATCTCACAGTAGGTGAGTTCGAGCCCCACATCGGGCTCTGTGCTGACAGCTCAGAGTCTGGAGCCTGCTTCCAATTCTGTCTCCCTTTCTCTGTCTCTCCCCAACTCATGCTTGCTCTCTCTCTCTCTCTCTCTCTTTCTCTCTCCCCTCTCTCCCTAATTGCCAATGAGGCAATGGGCTCATTATTATGGAATTTACTGGTCATACCATGTTCTCCAATGTCTGTAGCTTGCTTGATTGAATGGTGAAATGACTTTTGAATACTTCTTTACAGTCTAGCTAGGTGACAATACCTTGAAAATTTGGTTAAGATTTCCCAGAAGGCTATGTATGCTCTGAATAAGCTTCCAGTATATGGTGGTGTTTCTCCCATAGCTAGGATCCCCAGGTCTAGGAATCAAGGAGTGGAAATGAGGAGTGGTACCACTCACTATTTTCCCTAGTGACCCTCTAGCAAAATTTTTTGCTTCCTTTTCACAGTATCTTAGGCTTTACTGGCCTTAGAGGTATTAGTACTAAAGGGGTGAATGTTTTCACCAGAAGACCCAACAATGATTCCCTTGAACTAGAAATTAAGAATAATACCTGGTCATTTTGAATTCCTTGTGCCTCTGAATCAGCAGGCAAAGAAGGAAGTTACAAAGAAGGGATTGTTCTTGATTACCAAGAAGAAATTGGACTACTACTCCACAGTGGAGATGAAGAAAAGTATATCTAGAATGCAGGGCATTCCTTAGGGTGTCTCTTAGTGTTTCAGTGCACTGTGATTAAGGTTAATGGAAAACTACAACAGTCCAATCCAGGCAGGACCAATAATGACCATGACTCTTCAGGAAAGATGGTATGGGTCACCCTACCAGTTAAAGAATCACACTCAGCTGAAGTGCTTCCTGAAGGCAAAGAGAATAGTATAACCATATGACAAGTAATGGCAATAAAGACTAATTTTTATGAGTATTTCCTAAAAATTCCTTATTTTGTCATGAATGTGTATATCATATATCTTTGTTTTCTTCCCTCTCTTATTCCCTTATCAGGTAACCTAAAATGTATTGACTTTATATCATAGTATTAACTGTTGTTAATTTTATATCATAATGCTATTATTTATCAAGGGGAAGAGTAAACATCATTCAAGCACTTAACATCTTGGGACTTCATGTGTTTTGGGTTGTACATAGGATAGTATCATGTTAGTATCATGTTAGGGATGGACTTGTGATGGTTAATTTTATGTGTCAACTTGACTGAACCATGGCGTGCCCAGATATTGTCAAGTGTAATCCTGATTTAGTCTGTGAGGATCTTTCTGGGTGAGACTAACGTTTGAATCAGTAGACTAAGAATGGATTGCCCTCCTAAGTATGGGTTGATCTTATACAGTCAGTTGAAGACCTGAATAGAACAAAAAGGCTAACTTTCCCATGAATTACAGGGAAATCTTTCTGCCTAACTACCATTGACTGGAATTTTGGGCTTGAATTGACATATTGGCTTTTTCTGCTTTTGGACTTGAATGGAAATATCAGCCCTTTCTGGTTGTGAAAGAGAGTGCAAGCCTCCTAGCACTCAGACTGGAACCACACTATAGGGTCTCTGGATTGTCAGGTTACTGACTGCAAATCTTGTGATTTGTCAGCCTCTATGATTGTATGAGTCAGTTTTTTATAATAAATTTCTTTCTCTCAACCTCTCTCACTATGTATAGACACCCTGCTGGTCCTGTGTCTCTAGAGAATTTCTAATACACTGATTGTAATTATATATATTTGGGTTATGTGATATTGTTCCATGAGCTGATGATATATATAAATACAAATATATTTATTTTATATTATATATATATATATATTCTGTATATATAAACATATCACTATATAAACATATATATTCCCCATATTATATAATTTCTGTTGATCTGTCTTCAAGTTCAGGGAATCTTTCCTCAGTCATTAGTATTATTTTCTCATCCAGTGAGTTTTATTTCATATATTTTTTGTTTTGTTCTGTTTTACAATTTCTCAGCAGTTTGATTTTTATGGTCTCTATTTCTTAATTCAGTGTTTCTATCTTTTCATTATTTGTGACCATATAGATCTATAACTATTGTGCTTCACTTGAATACATTTCACAGGTAATGTGTTTTCACAAATTGAAGATTTGTGGCAATCTTGTGTTGAGCAAGTCTATCAGCACCATATTTTCCAACAGCAATTGCTCACTTCATGTCTCTGTAATATGTTTTAGTAATTCTCACAGTATTTTAAACTCTTTCATTATTACATTTGTTATGGTAATCTGTTATCAGTGGTTATGACTCATTGAAAAGTCAAATGATAGTTAATCTTTTTAGCAATAAAGTATTTTTTAATTAAGGTATGTTCATTGTTTTTTAGACATAATGCTATTGTTTACTTAATGGACTATAGAATAAACATAACTTTTATATGCACTGGGAAACCAAAACAAAAGCCATTTGACTTGTTTTATTGTGATATTTGCTTTATTGGGGTAGTCTGGAACCAAACATACTGTATCTACAAGGTATGCTTATATTTTCCTTTATATCTTTAAACATAGTTATAATAGCTGCTTTATTATCCTTGTCTGCAAATTTCAACATCTAGGTAACACAGTATTATCTTTTGTTTAATGTCCTTTCCTCTCTGAATTAATTATGTCTTTCTATTTCTTTAGATTTCAACTAATTTCGGATTGTTTCCTTGGACATTGCAATGGATATTTTTAGCAACTATAGATGATCTTATGACTTTCTGATGACTATTTTATTACTATTATTATTTATTATTATTATTATTATTATTAATTGGTTTCAAGAGTAGAATTCAGTGATTCATCACTTACATGTAACACCCAGTGCTTATCACAAGTGCCCTCCTTAATCCCCATCACACATTTGGCCCATCTCCCACCCACCTCCTTCCATCAACCCTCAGTCTGCTTTCTAGTTAAGTCTCTATTTTTTTTCAACTTATTTTCAAAGACCTATAATTTCACTGAGCTTGATCTATAAAACACCATTTCTCCTTTTAGCCTGAGTTGAGTTTTCCCTATGAATGAGTGTTTCAGAGATTAGCCAGGGATTTAGACAGAGAAAATTTAGGGATCCCCTCTCACTTTTCCTTTTGGTATTTCCTCTCTTACATTAAGTGGCTGCATTTTTACTAAATCCTGTCCTATGTTCTCTCATGTCAGTAGGACTTCAGGGTTTTTGTTAAATTTTAGCCACATTGAGTTATAATGGCTTGAGACTCCTCTCAGGATGAGTCATAAATAATTTGATCCTGTATCATTGTCTTCCTCTTTGTGTCAACTTCCATGGAATATCAGCTTGCTTCTATCCCTCTCCAGTGCCTTGAGGAAAATGTTAATGTTTTGTTGAGTTTATAATTGTTATCTGCAGTAGTGTTGGTCGAGAGGGAGATTACTTGGCCATGACAGGAACAGAACTCTCTAGGGAATGGCAATTATCGGAACCCGAAGATTGTGCAGAACATAAAATAGCATAGATATGATTAGATCAAAATGAAATCCATCTTACTTCATTGTTCACGTCTGGTCTACATTTGAGAGAATATTTTCAACATCTATTCTTTTGAACATTTGTAAATTTTACTATCACATTTTACATTTCCCTAACTTAAGACTTGATATATATTATAAAAAGAAGTTCCAGACCAGGGAAAGAGGTCTTTAATAGAGTCCAGAGAAAAGTTGTCAAAGATTAAGGTGTTAGTGCAAGTCATAATATATAGTCCAAACAACTTCGAGTCTTAAAAGGAGCTTTGCTTTTTATATTACTAATATAAGCCACTTAATTGTAAAATCCCTGTGTTCATTGCAAATTCATGTTATTGGTGCCAGTTAGGCAACAAAGACTAATTAACTTTTGAGCCGTTATTCATATCGCTTCGTCTATATTGTTTTCTATGATCCAACATTGGATTTATGATTCTCATCATAATTGTAATTAATGATCTCAGAAAATAATCAGTACATTATAGTAACATTTAAAAATAATTTTATTTATGTTAGGGGTGCCTGAGTGGCTTGTCAGTTAAGCATCTGACTCTTGATTTTGGCACTTGATCTTGTGGTTCATGAGATCGAGACCCATGCCAGGCTTTGCACTGAGTGTGGAGTCTGCCTGAGATTCTCTTCCTCTTTCTCTTCCCCTCCCCTGCTTGTACTCTCTCTTTATCTCAAAATAAACATTAAAAAAATAATAATTTTATTAATGATAAATATTGAATAAGTACCAAATGCATTCATTATGATGTTTATTTTGCATGCATTACTTTTAGCCATCCTGAAACTCTGAAGGTATAGTCATATCAGTTTATCAACTTTTCAAAACCAGAACAAAACTTTAACAGTCATAGAAATTAAGTAACCTGCTCAAACCATGTGGCTAGTAAGTGGTAAAATCTTGTTCAAACAAAGCCAGTGGGTTTCAATAGCAATTTACCAGATTTTATTCCCAGTACATTTATTTTCCTTTTTTAATCTTCTTTTGGTGGGACAAAGATGAAAGAAGGGCAAGAATGTTAAAAAAAAAACATAATCTAATAATTTATGAGAAACTGACAGATTATTTGAGCTTCTAAACCTTACATTTTAAATTGTTAATCTCAAATCAACAAAATGCCCACGTGTATGTAATCAATAATAATATTTTTAATATGAATGCAGTTGTCTTGAATTGGGAGAGTGTATACTTTTATGCTTTCTGATTTCCCATCTTTGTGCAGCATATATAGTATTATGTTGGACAGCTTGAGGACTGAAAATAAAATGATGGAATTTTAGAATTTAGTGAATTTAAAAGATTGAGAAAGTAGTCTTTCAACTCAGCAAGTTTTATTTCTCACTGTTTTATGATAAGGTTGTATGGCATTGACTCTTTTTACACTGGGTTAAATTAAAATTTTTTTCAACTTAATAATTTACAAAATTACAAATGAAGACTTCACTTTATTAAAAAGAAACTTGTCTTTTGGGGAAAAATTTACCCATGTCCTCTGGATATATTTGTGGGCATTTTCTCTCTATGGCCATTAATTTATTTCATTAATTTTATGAAGAAGTTTTTAAGTTACTTACATAAAACAAATGATTTCTGTACCCTGAGTCAGCTTTAGGTAATCAAGCGTGGTCTGTTCCACTCTCCTGGTTCCTGGATGCCCAGCATCACTCCTTGCCCTGCAGGTCCTGCTTGCATTCATAGTGTCACAACTACCCGCCACCCCACCTTAGATGAGGTGATGGTAATGGCCAACTCCAGCACCATGCAGATTGGGATTTATGTGGAGATCTAGCCAAGAAGTGGTTCCTCTTGGGGAAAATGTTTAATGTCATGTGCTTGGGGTGTGGAGTGAGACCCAGTCAGGCTTGGAAATAATTTTTATTGTAAAGGAGAAAATCCATGGAGAACCAGAAATGAGAACAAATTCAAGGCCCTAATTAGCAAACCCAAATATATCAAGCAATGGTAACATTCTTAAATGAAAATAATGGAAGTGTTACTGTTGAATGGATAGAAATGGAGATATAAAGGGCAAAGATACTGATCTGGAGAGCATCTTTTCACTCAACCATGACTCTGTTCCTGATGAAGAAATTGCATCCAGTTCAGAAACACCTTTACCTCCAGCATCCTCAGCCAAAGTAAACAAAATTGTAAAGAATAGACAGACTGTGGCTTCTGTTAAAAATGACCTTCCTCCAAAAGATATCAGAGTGGTTGGCTCTGCACATGAACAACCTAGTCAACTTCCTGAAAAGTCTTCCTCTTCACAACAGAATACACATGAAAAATCTAACTGTGTGAAAAAAGTAGAAAAATTATAAAAAACAAACAAGCAAACAAAGAAAACAAAAAACAAAAACAGGGAACTATAACAGAAAAAACTTAAGAGCCCGGGATGTTGATGCTACAAACCCTAATTAGGAAATTCTGTGTATGATCAGAGACTTTAAAAGGATTGTAGACCATTGACAACAGCAGGTCTTATTGATGAAAATGACCATTCAGTAAAAAATAAACTCAAATGAAAGCTCTAGATGTAATCATAATCCCTAGTAAAAATATTGTAATGGTATATAAGTCTACTTTTAGTTTTGTCTCAATAAGTTACATAGAAAACCAAACATTTGGTCTTGATTTTGCCTTTCATGACTCACATCCTAAGTGAAATGGTTTAGAAGGATTACAGGTAGATCATTAGTGGAAACTCTATTTGAGAGGAGAATGGCTATGTCCTTTGCTGCAAGTGGAAAACCTCAAACATAGGGAAGGAACGAACCAAGATTGTTCTGAAGGAATTCATGCTTTAGCAGCTTGAGATATTTTCTTAATGCCAAAGACCAAACTATAAGAAGTTAGAACTTCAAGTATATGCAGTTTTCTTTGAAATTTATAGTGGAAATGTGTTTGACTTGCTAAACAGGAAAGCAAAATTAAGAATGCTTGAAGGTGGGGTGCACCTGGAAGGTTCAGTCGGTTAAGCATCTGACTTCAGCTCAGGTCATGATCTCACACTTTGTGGGTTAGAGCCCTGCATCAGGCTCTGTGCTGACAGCTCAAGTGGTGTGATTACAGGAACAGGAAGTCAAATGTGTTGAAGACGTACTGAAACTCATTGACATAGGCAGCAGTTGCAGAACATCTGGTCAAATATCTTCAAATGCACATTCACCTTGGAGCAATGCAGTATTTCAGATTATTCTTAGAAGGAAAGGAAAACTACATGGGAAATTTTCTCTTATTGATTTTCCTGGAAATGACAGAGGTGCTGGTATTTCCAGTGCAGACAGGCAAACTAGGCTTGACGGTGCAGAAATTAGTAAAAAGACTTTTAGCACTGCAGAAATGAATTAGAGCCTTAGGTAGAAATAAACCTCCTACTCCTTTCCGAGCAAGCTAAGTCACTCAGGTGTTAAGAGATTAATTCATGGGTGAAAACTCTCATGCCTGCATGATAGCTACAAACTCTTCAGGAATGGCATCCTGTGAAAATACTCTTGATGCATTAAGGTATGCAAATAAGGTGAGAGAATTGACTGTGGATCCAGCTGATGCTGGGGATCTTCATTCAATGATGCACTGCCCACCAAATCAGATTGATGTCTTAGAGGCAGAGTGGGGTATGGGCAGTTCCCTTCAGATATCCAATGTAAAACTTCTTTGTGAACACAGTGAAGAAGAGGTTTCTCCACAATTGTTTACTTTTCATGAAGCTGTCTCACAAATGGAAGAAATGGAAGCACAAGTTGTAAAAGATCACAGGAGGGCAGTGTTTTAGGAATCTATTCAATGGTTACAAGATAAAAAGTCTCTCCTAGAGATAACTGAAAAAGTAGGCTATGATGTAGGTTCATATGCTACTCAGCAGGGAGCTATTCTTGAGCAAAAATAGAAATTTTAACTGAACTCTGGAATAAAGTGAAAATCTGTAGCTCTGCAAGAACAGGCCAGCAAGCAGATCAACCCAAAAAGACCCTATGCCCTTTAAATCAGCATTTGCTGCCAAAGGATCCCCAGAACCCACACTACTGTAACATGTAATGGTTATACTGTAAGAGCCATTTGAAAGTTTGACATTGTTAAGCTTCTGTGGAAAATGCCTTGTCCCTTCATCTGTATGACATCTCGGTTTTGTGAAACACTCCTTTGTCTACAAAATACTTCTGATCCAGAAGATACATCCAAACTTTGGGAATAGTGAAGTATTTTCTTTCATTTGCCCAAATTGTGATTTACTTTTAGAGATCCTTGCCAATTGTATTTTCTCTACGATGAAATAAGACTGTGAACTTGATCCAAAGGTGAATAGTAGGGGGAAGCCACAGCATTTCCTTTTCAGTGTTCCCAGCAAGACTGAGCAGTTTTAAGTCTTTCGTGTACATGGATACCTTTATACATACTTTGCCCACTTCTGGGGACAGCCATGCTCACCTCTTCCTGCTTTGTGCCTTGGTGAAGGCAGGTGACGCTAAATTTCTGAAGCACAGCCAAGATAAATCACAGTTCTTATTTGTCATTATAAATTACCTTTATTCTGTGTACACTTTACTATATTTGAGACATTTTTGTGTGTCACTAGTTACTTTTGCATTATGTACTGTATTATTGAATGGAACTGAAGTCAGTGATGGTGAAAATAGCTGCTGGGCCATTCTCTCTTATAAGTAGAGGAATCTGGAATTATGAGTTTTAAAATATAACAATGGTTTTAATTTTTTTAGCTTTTTCTTTGTAAAGACATAAAATATAAACTAGTTGGTATGTAATAAAAAAGTAATTAAATTTTTAAAAATTTCCTAAAATTACATGTACCTAAATTATGCTCATATAACACTGAGCTGATTTGATCTGTTCAGTTTACAGAAAAAAAAAATACCATTAGAAAGTTGACATAAAAATTTCTTTTAAGGGATGGTGAGCAGATGAGTTACCTTTTTGAAAATAAATAAGATACAATAAAAATTATCACATGATCCTGTAGATTTATTATTTTTTTACTTATGCTGCTACAACAAAGTCTAATTAGCAATGGTTATTTTATGTTTCTCTGAGTTGCAATTTTTGAAAAAAATCATACCTTGATTTCCTGTTATATACATGACAAAGAATTGATGGTGAAAGGGATGAGTTGAAGAGTGTGAAATAAAGCATTTTCAATCATTACAGGAAGAGAAGAAACCCTGTAATTCACAAATCAGCATGACATTTCTTCAAAATTTTATTACTTCAATATTTTATTCACAGAAATTAAACCACTTTACTATTCTAAGAATAATAGGTAGTCGGATAATTTATGTAAGAAAATTAAATAAAAGATGTCAGATTTGAGTGAAGACAAAATAGTTTTTAATAGTTTAGCTTAAAATTAAGTACTAGGTAAAAAAATACATTCAGTTATTTTATTACAGAGGATCTTTACAGTATTCTACCCCTTCATTATGTTAGCTTAACACATATCCGTAATTCCCATTTTATTAAACTTAATGAGAAAAACGAAAGGATCTAGGACATAAAAGTTGTGAATTGCATATCATCATCAAAATAAAAGCTAATTCATGAGATCAGACAAAGAAAATGGGTACTAGGGTAATAACAGTTGTGTCCTAGTACTTTTCACCAAAACCTGAACACAGCCCGGCCACCTTTCTGTTGCTCCATTGCACACTGAAAACTAAACCGAGCTCTATTAACAGATTAATGAAATCTGTTCAAGATGAATAGTTTGTCTTAATTTGTCAACTTTTCTACCCTGAAGAACATTTGGATATGATGAGTCATATTGATCAGACAATATTTGTCATGCTGTATTTTAATAAGCATTTTCATTATAAAATAATCTTCACCAAAAAAGTATAAGTATGTAGATCAAATTTAATGCATAGATTATACATGAAGAATGATTTTAAAAATGAGAGAAAACAATTAATTTTCATGTCCCTATGTTCCAGCGTAGAAGACAGAAAATAAGTTGAACATGGCGAAATACACACATAATAATTCTCTTCCCAGGATAAAAGAGGCTCTGTGGAAAAATATAGAAGTTCTATCAGGAAAGAGATTTG
This sequence comes from Panthera uncia, assembly GCF_023721935.1. Classification (NCBI taxonomy): domain Eukaryota; kingdom Metazoa; phylum Chordata; class Mammalia; order Carnivora; family Felidae; genus Panthera; species Panthera uncia. The sequence continues at coordinate 49,941,100 of NW_026057582.1, read as the reverse complement.
TGGTAAACTCCACATCTTGAAGGCTTTTCTCATTCTGAAACAAATATGTTCGTGAAAAGAAAAATATGTGATCTATTTAAAGGAACATCTGGGTAGTTAACCTGATTGGCAAAATAATTTTTTATATTTTAATTGTCTTCAAATAAAATGTTTTTGTGTTGTTGTGTGTGTGTGCATGTACATGCGAATTAGAGAAACCAACTGAAAATAAAAACCATGATCTAGCTATAAAGCAGTCCTTTAGGCTGAATGAAAACATGCTCCTAGGGACCAATTTCCCAATTAGGAACTTTTATTAGCCTTCTAGTTCATGCTTTTGTTTGTTTGTTGAATTTCAGGAGATCTGTCAGTTAACAAAAACGTCAATTATTTATTATAAAGTTATTTAGCAACTAAGATTGAAATAGTGAAAGCAATGTATATTAGGGCATCTTAACATTTATTTGTGAGAAGGCAGCTTTCAAGTAGCCTAGGGAGAATAAATCCTTTTTATTTCCAGATTCTCCAGTGATGTCTTGCATGTAATTTAGTATCTCCATATCTCTAGGTACTTCTAAAATCTCCTATTTTAGCTGCTGGCATAAGGAATAAAATGCCTTAAAAACATTTTCCTGTATTCTTCTAAGAGACTACAAAATAGGAAACACTGCATATTAGTCGTCCTGTTGACTACAGTGCATTCATAATGGTAAGGTAATTAAGCACATTAAAGTAATTATTTAAAACAGATAAATGTCTTCTTGTGCCTTAAGAGGAAGCTTCTTACCGTATCACTTGTGTTGCAACTATTCAAGCACAATCAAGTTGAGTCTTCTAAATTCTTGCTTCAGGAAAAATTTTTGAAAGTTAACTAGGTAGTGATTTCTCTGAAAATTTCAATTTAAAGTCATAATGATTATGCTTACACAAAAGTAATGGCTTCCTTCAGCCACAGAGACTATCCCTAGTTGATATAAATATGTAGTTGCATTCTTCAAAATTACCACAAAATAAGCAATTTTGTAACTCAGGAATGCAACAGGAACTGAACCAAATCAACTGCGTAGTGATGTCTATCACTGTGTCGCAATTACACAGAGGGTAAACAAATAAAAATCACCATAAAACGACTCTTTCCTTTATATTTTATAGACATGGTCCAAAAGTTGTTTTAATTATCCCCCGTTTTGGTCTATTACCTCACCTCCCTCAAATATCGATATAACTTATTTGATAGTAAGTAGATAGTCTTCTATTAAACCAAACAATTTGGATTCCTTACTATCTCCTGTTAGTCAATGTAGAAACCTGAGATTCAAACTTATTGGTTTCCTATGTAGCTTGGAGAAAATCAAATATGTTCCAAAGAAAAGCCATCATACTGTTAAAACTTAGTTATAAAGGAAATATTTGTGCCAACAGCTAACTTCAATCCAGCTCATAAACACTGGCATGAAAATGAGTCTTACAGTTCACTATCCACACCATTGCCCATAATCTGATAGGCCTATAATTTAAATATGGTGCCTCAGTACAAATGTAATTGTAGTGATGGGCCACTGGTAGGTGAGGGATAATTCCAGGAGCTGTCTGTTGTCTCTTTCCATTCTAGGACTTTCTCAGTGGCTGTTGTTGCCCCAAACAAGACACTTTGGTTCTTTAAGCCAATAAGACTGGGGTGGTTTTATTAGAATATGAGGCACTCTGTGCAGTGCAGACCAGGAGCTAGTGTTTGGATAACTGTTGCCATTGTATCTCCCACACTACCCTCATTCTCACAGTAAATGTGAATGTTTAAAAATAAGTCGCCTTGAAAAAAAATAAGTAGGCTTGAAAACAATTAGGAGGCCTTTTCTGTATGACATTTCTCTCCAGGCATTCAAGCCAGTACTAGGCGAAATATAATTATAGGCCAAACTTGCTTTCTGACTCCTAATCACCACCTTTGATATTTTACCTGCTCTGCCTTCAGCTCTTGCTCCTAATTTCAGTCTTTTCCTACTGCTTGGGCTCAGCTGTACTGAGATAATAATATAATAATAAACGTATTACTGTAGACATTGCACTTTCCCTTCTCAAGAATTCTTATATATATTTTTTTAAAGTTTATTTATTTTTGAGACAGAGACAGCATGAACGGGGGAGGGTCGGAGAGAGGGAGACACAGAATCTGAAACAGGCTTCAGGCTCTGAGCTGTCAGCACAGAGCCCAACACGGGGCTTGAACTCACGGACCGTGAGATCATGACCTGAGCCGAAGTCGGCCGCTTAACCGACTGAGCCACCCAGGCGCCCCAAGAATTCTTATATTTTAAACAGAACCACACAGGATAATGCTTTATCAAAAGGAAGAACTGTCTAGTTGACAACTGATAAATGTGACTGAAAGATATGAGGAGGTAGTTCATACACCACCCTTGACTGGTGACACAGATTGTGATGGCTCTCAGCGCTGACCTTGTAAAACTCTCATGGTTTCATTTACTTTTCTGAATACCCACCTAGAACTTTGGAAATTATGTAACAGAGAGTTTTTAAACTTTGCACATTCGAAGCAAAAAATGAAAAGTGGCAAACCATGAATGAGCGACTATTTGTTTTTTGTATTCTTCTCAAAAAAATACCTTGACAGGATTTATGAAGAATCATCCAATGAAAAAAAGTACTCGTCAGTGTGGGAGAAGCTTTATTAGAGCGCCATGTCCCAATCTTGTTTATATATATCAGAAATCTTAGTCACACAAGAAAAATGGACCAGAATTAATACACATTTGAAAAAGCCATATTGTCGCTGCATAACTCAGATATACTAGTTCCCAGTCTTATATCTCTCTCAGACTAAAGTCTTATGGTTTTCTCCTGGAGGTATTCCCTTATGCTACTGGGAAAATCTGTGATCAAATTTGCAGTTAATGAGGGTTGATAGAGTCCAATTTCCCACTGCTATAATTTTAAACACCCACCTTTTTTTTATGAGCATGGTGTAATAATATTCAGCCTTTAAATTTAGATGTAGGTCATGTCAAGTTCATAATAAAAATCAGTTTATGGAAACGAAGATTCATTCTTATTAACATTTATCTTCTTTTCTCTTTTTCCTTTTATTCTTGTTTAGTTCCATGATGGCAGGATGTTGGTGTACTGATACTGAATTGACCTGGCGATCAGTCACTGAATAATTATCAACTAATTCCCTTTTTTTGGGGGGTTTTATTATTTAAACCCTGTTTGCATATAAAAAGATAACCTTGGTGTATAAACTGAACAAAAATGAGTCTAATTTTAATAAATAAGTCCAAATTTTGATATTTACTATGAGGAAAGAGAAATAAGGGAGTTTTGATTAGCACCAAATTTTTAACGGTGATTTCAGATGAGAGCAGCAGTACTGCCTCTTTGTCTAATTTATCACTGTATTTTTTTGTTGTCGCAAAGTACAAAGAGAGTCTTTATATAAATCAGTGCTTATAGGGTCACCTGGGTGGCTCAGTCCGGTAAGCGTCTGACTTCGGCTCAGGTCATGATCTCATGGTTGGTAGGTTGCAGCCCCATATCCGGCTCTGTGCTGACAGCTCAGAGCCTGGAGCCTGCTTCGTATTCCGTGTCTCCCTCTTTCTCTGCCTCCCCCCCCATTCACATTCTGTCTCTCTCAAAATTAAATAAACATTATTTTTTTAAAAGAAATAAGTATTTATAAATAGAAGTTAAAAAAACAATTTTTTTAATGTTTATTTATTTTTGAGACAGAGAGAGACAGAGCATGAATGGGGGAGGGTCAGAGAGAGGGAATCACAGAATCTGAAACAGGCTTCAGGCTCTGAGCTGTCAGCACAGAGCCGGACTGGGGGCTGGAACCTACAAGCCGTTAGATCCTGACCTGAGCTGAAGTCGGGCACTTAACTGAGCCACCCAGGTGCCCCTATAAATGGAAGTTTTTAACTATCTACATTATATCTGGGAAATATTCTCCTAATTAACATCTAATGAGAAGTATAATGATATTGGAAAGAACAGCTTTGATCTGAGCATCAAATTCCATGGTTTCTTATACCAACACTGTAGTCCTGCACCACACGATGTAATATCCACATGACAAATGTAGCTATTGAGTACATGAATGTGGTTAGTCTGAAGTGAAATATGCTGTCAATGCTAAATACAGAATTCTTATAACTTAATATAAAAAAGTAAACTCTCTTAATATTAAATTTGGGGTTGATTGCATTTAAATAAATATTTTAGATAATTTTACTTAAAATATATTTTATTCATTTCTTTTTATTTTTTTTAATGGGACTACTAGAAAAATTTTAACATTTGGGCAAATATTCTCAAAAAAGGTAAGCACGGTGGTAAATCATTTTTATTTCAATTTCTTTTTTCAATTTTAAAATAGTTATTCAAGTATAATTGACATAGTGTTATATTAGTTTCAGATGTATGATATAATGATTCAGTAATTCTATTCAGTACTCAGTGCTCATCAAGGTAAGTGTACTTATATTCCCCTTCACCTATTTCACCCATCAGCCCACCCACCTCCCCTCCAGCAACCACTAGTCAGGCAACCACCAGTTTGTTCTCTAAGAGTCTTTTTTTGTGTGTCTTTTTAATTTGTTTATTTGCTTTGTTTCTTAAATTCTACATATAAGTGAAATCATATGGTATTTGCCTTTTTCTGACACACTTATTTCACTTAATATTGTATTCTGTAGATCCATCAATGTTGTTACAAATGGCAAGATCTCATTCGTTTTTATGGCTGAATAATATCCCATTGTATATGTGTGTATATATATATATATATACACACATATACAATATGTGTGTATACAATATACACACATATATATGCATATACATATACAATGGGATATATACATTGCATATACATTGTATGTACATTGTATATACATTGTGTGTATATATATATATATATATACATACAATATGTATGCAATATATATCCCATTATATATGTATATATATATACACATATACAATGTATATGTATATATATATTTATATATATTTATATATATATATAAACACCCCACCTCTTCTATATCCATTTATGGATGGATATTTGAGTTACTTCCATACCTTGGCTTTTATAAATAATACTGCAATAAACATAGGGTCCATATATCTTTTTGAATCAGTGTTTTCATTTTCTGTGGATAAATATCCAGTAGTGGAATTACTGGATTGTACGGTAATTCTGTTTTTAATTTTTAAGGAAACTTCATACTCTTTTCTTTTTTTTTTTTTTTTTTTCCAACATTTTTTATTTATTTTTGGGACAGAGAGAGACAGAGCATGAACGGGGGAGGGGCAGAGAGAGAGGGAGACACAGAATCGGAAACAGGCTCCAGGCTCCGAGCCATCAGCCCAGAGCCTGACGCGGGGCTCGAACTCACGGACCGCGAGATCGTGACCTGGCTGAAGTCGGACGCTTAACCGACTGCGCCACCCAGGCGCCCCCATACTCTTTTCCACAATGGTTTCACTAGCTTGCATTCCCACAACAGTGCACAAGGTTTCTTTTTTCTCCGTATCCTTGCCAATGCTTGTTGCTTCTTGTGTGTTTGATTTTAGCCCTTCTGACAGGTATGTTTTGATTTGCATTTCCCTGACGATTAATGGTGTTGAGTAGCTTTTCATTTGTCTACTGACCATCTGTATGTCTTTGAAACATGTCTATTCATATATTCTTCCCATTTAACAAGATTATTTCTTTTATTGTGTGATGCACTGTTTTCTTTATAAAATTTTGGATATTAATCCCTTATTGAATAGATCATCTGTAAATATCTTTTCCCATTCAGTAGGCTGCCTTTTTGCTTTGTTGATGGTTTCAGTCCCTATGCAAGAGCTCCTTATTTTGATGTAGTCCCAATAGTTTACTTTTGCTTTTTTTTTTTGTTTTTTTTTTTTTTTGTCTTTTTGGAGAGAGGGAGAGAGAGAGTGCATGAGCAAGGGAGAGGGGGAGAGGGAGTGGGGGGAAATCCAAAGCAGGCTCCACACTCAGCATGGAGTCCAATGTAGGGCTCAACCCCACAAGCCTGGGATCATGACCTGAGCCAAAATCAAGAACTGGATGCTCAACCGACTGAGCCACCCAAGCATCCCAGTTTATTTTTGTCTTTGTTTCCCTTGCCAGAGGAGACATATCTAGAAAAATGTTTCTATGGTTGGTGTTAAAGAAATTATTGCCTATGTTATCTACTGGGAATTTTATGGTTACAGATCTTACATTTAGATCTTTAATACATTTTTAGTTTTTTTTTTCTCTGAATGGTATAAGAAATTGGTCCAGTTTCATTATTTTGCATGAGGCTGTAAAGTCCCCAACATCATTTTTTGAAGAGACTGTCTTTTTCCCATTGTATATTCTTGGCTCCTTTGTTGTACATTAATTCTAAAATTGTGAGTGTATTTCTGATCTTTCTGTTGCATTACTCTACGTGTCTACTACTTTTGTGCCAGTACCATACTGTTTTGATTACTACAGCTTTGTATTATTTCTTGAAATCTGGGATTGTGATAGCTCCAGTTTTGCTCTTTTTCAAGTTTGTTTTGGCTATTAAGGATCTATTGATCTTAGAAATTTTAGGATTATTTTTACTAGTTCTGTGAAAAATGTTGCTGGTAATTTGATCAGGATTGTATTAAATCTGTAGATTGCTTTGGGTAGTATGGACATTTTAATAAGAAGACTGAGATAGCAATACTTATGAAGACAGAGACAAAGAACACTACATAATAATAAACAATTCAACAAGAAGAGATGACAGTTGTAAATATTGGAATGTCTGGGTGGCTCAGTCAGGTAAGATTCTCTCTCCCTCTGCCCCTCACCCACTCATGCACACTCTCTGTCTCTGTCTCTCAAAAAAAATTGTAAATAGTTATGCACCCAACATGAGAGTACCCAAATACACAAAGCAACTATTAATAACCATAAAGGAAATCAATAGTAATACAATACTAATAGGAGACTTTAGCACTCCACTTACATCAATGGATAGATCATCCAACCAGAAAATCAACATGGAAACAGTGGCTTTGCATGACACATTGGAGAAGTTGGATCTAACAGATATTCAGAACATTCTATCTTAAAACAGCAAAAATACATATTTTTTCAAGTACACAAATGGAACATTCTCCAGAATATATCACATGTTAGACCACAAAACAAGTCTCAACAAATTCAAAACTATTGAAATCATATCATGCATATTTACTGACTGAAACATTATGAAACTAGAAAGCAATCACAAGGAAAAAATATGGAAAAAAGTATATGGAAGCTAAATAACATGTTACTAAGCAATGAATGAGTCAACCAAGAAATCAAAGAGAGAATAAAAAAATACATGGAAACAAATGAAAATGAAAATGCAATGGTCCAAAATCTTTGAGATGCAATAAAAGCTGTTGAGATGCAATAAAAGCTGAAGATTAGAGCAATACATGCCTCCCTCAAGAAGCAAGAAATATCTTAAATAAACAACTCAACCTTGCCCCTAGAGGAGCTAGAAGAAGAAACATCCAAAAGCCAGTAGAAGGAAAAAACATAAAGATTAGAGCAGAAATAAATGAAATAAAGGCCAAAATATAAAATAGAACAGATAATGAAACCAGGAGTTGCTCCTTTGAAAAGATCAATAAAATTAGCGAGACTCACCAAAAAAAAAGAAGAAAGAGGATTATGATAATATCAGAAATGAAGGAGGAGAAGTAACAACAGACACCACAGGAATACAAAAGAGGGTCCCCTGAGTGGCTCAGTCAGTTAAGCTACCAAATCTTGATTTCGACTCAGGTCGTGATCTCACAGTCCTGAGATGGAGTCCCACATCAGGCTGTGTGCTGAGCATGGAGCCTTGGGATTCTCTCTCTTCTTCTCTCTCTGACCCTTCCCCACTCATGCACACACATTCTCTCCCTCAAAATAAGTAAACTTAAAAAAAAGAAAGAAATACAAAGGATTATAAGAACATACTATGAAAAATTGTATGTCAGCAAATTGGACAACCTAGAAGAAATGAATAAATTCCTAGAAATAAATAAATTACCAAAATTGAAACAAGAAGAAATAGAAAATTTGAATAAACTTAGTATTAGCAATGGAATTGAATCAAAAATAAAAAAAAATTAACAAAAATCCAGGATCAGATGGTTTTCCAGGTGAATTCTACCAAACATTTAAAGACAAGCTAATACATAGTCTTCTCAAACTATTACAAAAAAATGGAAGAGGAAAGAAAGCTTCCAAATTCATTCTGTGAGGCGTGTTACCTTGATACTAAAACCAGATAAAGACCCTATGATAAAAAAGAACTACAGGCAAATATCTCTCATTAACATAGGTGCAAAATCCTCAACAAAACATTAACAAACCAAGTCCAACAATACATTAAAAAAATCATCCACCATGATCAAGTGGGATTGATTCCAGGATTGCAAGAGTGGTTCAGTATTTGAAAATCAATGTAATAAATCACATCAATAAGAGAAAGGATAAAAACCACATGATTATCTCAGTAGATGCAGAAAAACCATTTGACAAAGTACAGCATCCATTCGTGATAAAAATTCTCCATAAAGTAGGTTTAAAGGGAACATACTTCAACATGACAAAGGGTGCATATGAAAAACCCACAGCTAACATCGTTCTTAATGGTGAAAAACAGAGTTTTTACTTTAAGATCAGGAACAAGACAAAGATTTCACTTTCACCACTTTTATTCAACATAGTACTGGAAATCCTAGCCACAGCAATCAGACAAGAGAAAGAAATAAAAGGCATTTGAACTGGTAAGGAAGAAGTAAGACGTTGACTCTTGGCAGATGACATGATATCGAAACCCTAAAGTCGAAACCCTACATATTGAAAACCCTAAAGACTCCACTAAAAAAACTACTAGAACTGAGAAGTGAATACAGTAAAATTTCAGGATACAAAAGTAATATACAGAAAATGGTTTTGTTTCCATACACTAGTAATGCAATAGCAGTATGGTATGACATTTGATTTTTTAAAATAAATTTTTTAACATTTATTTACTTTTTGAGAGACAGAGAGAGACAGAGTATGAGCAGGGGAAGGGTAGAGAGAGAGGGAGTCACAGAATCTGAAGCAGGCCCCAGACTCTGAGCTGTCAGCACAGAGTCCGACTCAGGGCTTGAACTCATGAACTGTGAGATCATGACCTGAGCCAAAGTTGGATGCTTAACCCAATGAGCCACTCAAGTACCCCTGACATTTGAATTTTAATTGAGTCTTGGGCATTTTGGGTATGATGTTATGAGATTTGGGGTCTTATTTCTGTCTTCCTTTTTAAGAGGCCTTTTCTGACACTGTGCTTAATGGAAGGCCAGGGTCTCACCTCATTACTGCCTGGTGGGGGGTGGAAACCCTGGATTCTCACTAGGCCTCTCTACTGGCATCAGGTCCTCTGGAGACACTTATTACTGCCTGGAGGCACTGAATGCCCCAGGTCACTACTAGGTCCCTTTTGACACCTTCCCAGTGGGGATACGGCCTTGTTACCACATGTGGGGATGAAAATCTAATCTCTCCACTAGAATGAGGTTGGAAGGGCTATAGATTTTTCTGTGGTGTTTGGCTGGAGCAGAGCAATTATAGTCCTGATGTTTCCTGGCTTCTCAGGCAACAACTTCCTTGGTCGTTTGGCTCAGGAGAGCAGGCTTTTCTTGAGGCTATGTTTTTTTGGTCTGGTTTTTATAGACTGTATGAGGAAAAAATGCACAGTAAATGCAACTGAAAATTTAAAATCCCTTATCAAAACTGGGCTGCCACTGGAGTGGTTTTTTTCTTTTACCTCACTCACAATCAATATCTAGTTTCAAAATGTTCTCCAAAACCCTATTTCCCCTTTGAAATGTTTTTATTACATTGTTTCTTCTTTTCCCTCAGATAATACTTAAATTTAGGTTTGTTTTCTACTCCCCTTCCTGTTTAATGTTTGAAAAGAACATATTGAATATGTCATCCATTTGCCAATAGCAGCAATGAGCATAAAATCAACCACTTTCCATTATAACCCCTTTTTTGTATAACAATGCTCAATCTCCAATTTTCCAAGCCCATGAGTTTCCTTCTTGCCGTAGTTTTCCCAGAAGAGCCCTTCATTCAGTGGGACTATATATACAGCCCTGAAAATGTTCTGGCATTTATTCCCCTAGTTGCTCAAGCCATTCAGCCTGCCTGCAATGGATTCTCTACTTCTCTGAATAGTCACATTCTATGCAATATTGAAAAGTCGGTTCAAATTTCCATAAAATCTTTCACATTCACTCTAAAATCACAGCAAGTTTGTTCTTATAAGGTATGTTGTCTCTGAATGTAAGTTTTTAGTCATATGAAGCTCATAGTCCACTTTTACAAAAAATATTTCATACCACTTTTACCACATATTATTTATTTATTCATAAAAGTATATTTACTTGCTTATTTTGAGAGAAAGGAGAGAGAGATAGAGAGCATGCAAGTGGGGGAGGGCCGGGAAGAGGGAAAGAGAGAGAATCCCAATAGGCTCCCCACTGTCAGTGCAAAGCCTGATGTGGGCTCCAACTCATGAACCATGAGATCATGACCTGAGCTGAAATTGAGAGTCAGATGTCAGATGCACCCACACCATATACTATTTATAGATAATATAACCAAGCTATGAACATAATTTCAAAAGTTAATATAATATCCTAATTGAATTGTACAGAATAAATAAAAGGAGTACAAATTATTTTTTAAAAATGATGTCTAGGGGCGCCTGGGTGGCTCAGTTGGTTAAGCGGCCGACTTCGGCCCAGGTCATGATCTTGCGGTCCGTGAGTTCAAGCCCCACGTCGGGCCCCGTGCTGGCAGCTCAGAGCCTGGAGCCTGTTTCAGATTCTGTGTCTCCCTCTCTCTGACCCTCCCCCATTCATGCTCTGTCTCTCTCTGTCTCAAAAATAAATAAATGTTAAAAAAAAATTAAAAATGATGTCTATGTAATATGTAAGTATTTTGATATTTCAATGCCAAAAAGCACTGTGAAACTATCAGAGCTCTGTAAACTTACTCTGAATAAGATAGCCACTAATGCAGACCAATAGAGCTGTTTTTATATTGGTGACTCAAATAAATTGAGCCATAACTGCAACTGGCTTTGTGTTCAATGACAAAATTATCTACTATAGTGAACAAGTCTTGGTAACATCAGAGCTGAAATAGAATATGTTCCTTTGCCATTTTTATAACACTGTGATTCTTGAGCGTATAGTAACTCATGCACAAAATATTTTATCCATTATGTAAACTGGAGTTAGATTCTAGGTGTAGGTAACTGTATACAGATTTTCTTTCCCCAGGATCCCTGGTCCTGATCACTTAAGTATGTTATACTCCAATAATCAACAGTCATAGATGTTCCTGCAAATATCCCAATACTTCTAAGGGGAATCATATTGTTGATTCTATAGTCACAAGTGGACTAACAATTGTAATTTTGAATTTTTATTAACTTGTATGTTGCTTTTAATTTTGTCTTAGTGTGTGAGATCCTATATATGTTTTTGGAATGTCTTATAAGATTGTTATATCTTCATGGCATCTAGTACTATGCTTTTGTGAGCATAGATTTTCAATACATAGCTGACATTTTAAAAGTTGCTAATATTGATGAATTTACCTACAGAGGAGAGGGCATTTATTTTGAAACAATTCTTAATTATTAGCAAAAGCTATTTAATTTTCTTAAGCACTCATGAAACAATATTGTGCAACTCAGGGATTATTAAAAATTTTGTGAGTAAAAGTACTTACATATTATGACAGGAACACTGCATTCAGAAATTCAGAGAAATTAGGTGTTGAGGCTTACTTTTTAAAAAAAAAAATTTTAAGTTTGTTTGTTTATTTATTTGAGAGATACAGAGACAACATGAGTGGGAAAGGGGCAGAGAGAAAGGGAGAGAGAGAGAATCCCAGGCAGGCTCTGTGCTGTCAGAACCTGACACTGGGCTCAATCTCACGACACCATGAGACCATGACTTGACTGAAAACCAAGAGTCAGACACTTAACCAGCTGAGCAACCCAGGCACCCCAGAAGCTTACTTATCTTAAAATACAGATGTTTTTTCTTAGGTCAATTTAAATTTCAAAATACTATGACAATACTAACAAAACATTCCATTAAAATAATAATTTATATGTTCTAAAATATTTTCCTAACATTATCAAATTATAATATTTCTAAATCAAGTGTTAACCAGCAAATAGTCAATAGTCTAAGATTTTTAAAATAAACAAGAGCTATCTACCCTGAGAACGTCTAGCTCTTCAAAAGTACTGTACTGAGTACAGTTTTTTTTTTATTACTGTGGCTGTTTTAACAAATGACACAGAGGCTTGAGTCACTTTATCTGTGATGAGTACTGTTGCTCATGAATTGAGGAAAATTATCAGCTCAGTCATGTGTTGGACATGAACGTATGATCATTACTTCTTAAACAGAATAGTTCTAGAATAACATTAGTAGATGTTATAGGAATCAGTGTAGCATATTAAAAGAGAACATAGACTTTGGGATTGGAAAATATTGTCTTTGGGTTAATACTATGCAACTTCCTAGATTTGACCTTGGGTGATATACTTTGCTCTCAACTTGGTTCATCAATTATAAAATAAGAACTAAGTATATTCATGGTTTTTAAGAGCATGAAGATACTTGGAAGCAAAATACTAATATTACCCAAGATATGTCTGGAAAAAAAAACCACTAAAGGTAGAGTGTAGTCAATGATAAAATTATTAGCAGGGATTACATATTTAATATACAAAAAAACATCTGTGACAATAATAACCATTATGAAGCACCTGTTGTAAAAATCTGGTGATATCTTACTGTTTAGACCTCTTACTTACTGTAGTCCAGATGTCCATTTCTGGAAAAGGTCAGATAGCAAATATTTTAAGCTTTGTGATCAATGTGCCAACTAGTCCACTCTGCTGTTCAAGCACGAATGCAGTCGTAGATAATATGTAAAATAATAGGTGTGCTGTGTTCCAATAACAGGTTATTTGTGGACAGTGAAGTTTGAATTTTATATAGCTATTATAATTCACAAATATTCTTTTTAAAATTTGTTTCAAACATTTAAAAATATAAAATCATTCTTAACTCATGGCCCATAAAAAATAGGCAGTGTGCTAAATTTAGCATGCAGAACAGTTTGCAATTTGGTGTAGACTGAATCAGTGAGATTCAAGAGAAATATGTAGATCAGGCTTTGTAAAAAATGTTCTGGAATCTTTCATTAAAACAATTAATAGTGAATTAAAATAAGTCTCTAACTATTCAGTTCATTAGCCTCTTCATCGTTAGTGAACTTTATGCATATTCTACCCCAAACATCTTATTCTATAGCCATACTTTGAATCTGGTCATCACTGAAAACTATTCTTCAGAAATATGAACTTTTAACACTTTATTCGCTGATCATTATCAGCTGTATTTCTTATTTCATTATGATCTCTTACTTCATTGGGTGCTTTGACTCGTCCACCTTTTAATTATCCGCAGAATCATGTCTCTTTTTCCTTCTTTTATGAATTTAAATCCCATGCTCCATTTTTTTCAACTACTCTTACATCTTCCCCATTATCCTTTGTCTGAAATTCTGTAGTTAATAAAATCCCAATCTCTTATTGATACAAGTTTTTTCTTTCATTTACCCATCAGTTAGGATGCTAACAGGACGGGGGGGGGGGGAATAAATTGTAATTTTAATGGAAGAAACATGATAAAAAATGATCTTTATTTTTTTGAACATTTTTTCAACTTTATTTTGAGAGAGAGAGGCAGGTATATAGAATGAGTGGAGAAGAAGCAGAGAGAGGGGGACAGAGGATCAGAAGCAGGCTCTGTGCTGACAGCAGAGAGCCTGATGCGGGGCTCAACCTCACAAACAGTGAAATCATGACCTCAGCCAAAGTGAGACACTTAACCGACTGAGCCACCTAGGTGCCCTGAACAATGATCTTTAAAAATGTTTACTGAGAGACCACCATTATAATTAATATACATACAAAACTAGTTCTTCCATTGTTGAGGTAGACAGAAGTTACTACTCAAGGTTTTCCTTTCAATTCTCTATTACTGTAGATAGTTAACACTGGTGGAATATTTGAACATAATCCTGTCAATTGACAAATGGGTTCACCTCTAATAAATGGACTGTTTTACACACAGTTTCCATTTTCCTTGTTTCAATGGCAAAAAAAAAAAAAAACACACACACATTATGTGGCATTGTTCAGAAAACATAAACATACTTTACACTTTGCTACATTATGGTTGGTAGGAAATAAATTGGTATTATTGCAACTGTTAATAGCTGTAATCAAAATGTGCCCCCTTCCTGGTCCTTGATACAGTTTTCTGTTAAGACATGGCATATTAGTATCAAAAGATCCTCATTTTCTTTTTTATAAAGACATCAAGAGCCATTTAATTTTTTAAAAATCACCTCATTTGTTTCAATTTATTAGACGTTCATACTCACATTTCTTTCTGAGATGAATTCTGAGCTTGCACAGCCTGTTGTATATAACCATCAGAAACTTTACTCTGAGCTAAAAATGAATGCCAAAGATTTTGCCTAAGGCTATCTTGAACCATTTCCAAAGGAGTGTTATTATTTATGAAACTTTATTCCCATATTTTTCTAAAAAAAATCCCCAAACATAACTTGCCTACCAGAAAGATGTTACTACAAGACCAGCAACTCTTTTTGGTTACTCTAGAACCTGAGACTAATTTTTCATGTAAAATCAGCAAAATGCTGATATCTGTAAAATTTTTATTTATACTAGTGTCTCAGATTCAGTAACATTTTTTTTTTTGAAAGTTTCAAAGTTTATTGAAGAGATTTTGACAAGTCCATGGAATAGTTTACAAATTGAGGAAGATGTAATGCTACTGGAGCAGGATTCTCGCACAGAGAGACAGGACACCAAGACTTTTCTGTCCAGGAGGCAACTTTATTCATTGTGATGGCATGGGTTCAGTGGGTTCATACCCAAAAAACGCAGCCCTGAGCATAGCAGGATGTAGGTTTTTATGCAATCCCTAGTTGTTTATCTCCCCTATATGGTGACATATAATCTGACTGGACACAGTCCACGTTACAGAGTCTTGTCAGAGCTCTGCATATGTGTATAGGAGTCCATTGGGCCACATTGCCTTCCTTTGTTCTGAGGAGGCCTCCACCACATTCCTTGGGGAGGGGCTCTACCACCCTACCTTGAAACATTGCAAGGAATGTCATGATATTTGACTTATTAACTATTATTATTTTTTTTAATTTGTGTAGTTATTAAGCTTCTATTTAAATTCCAGTTAGTTAACATTCAGTGTAATATTAGTTTCAGGTGTGCAATTTAATGATTCAACACTTACAGTCATCATCTGGTACTCATCATAAGTGCCCGCTTTAATCCCCATCATCTATTTAACCCATTTCCCTCCCCCTCCCCCCATCTACCTCCCCTCTGGTAACCATCAGTTGTTCTCTACAGTTAAGAGTCTATTCCTTGGTTTGCCTTCTTCTCTTTTTTTCAACCTTTGTTCATGTGTTTTGTTTCTTAAATTCCACATATGAATTCATATAATATTTGGCTTTCCCTGTGTGTGTGGTGCATATATATATATATATATATATATATATATATATACCATGTTTTCTTTACCATTCGTCAGTTGATGGATACTTGGGCTGTTTCCATAATTTGGCTACTGCAGATAACGCTGTTATAAACATCTGGGTCCATGTTTCCCTTTTGGAAATAAACAGGGCCACATATTATTATATTATCTATCTGCGAACATGTATACTGCTTGTAGTACTGGGAATATTATCTTATCCAGAAGTAATTTGTATCTGTGTATAAGAGCTGGGTCCTTATTAAAGTGGTAGACACACTAGGAAGAGCAGTTTGAGTGGCCAAAATGAATTAAATATCAAAATAATCCTGCCAAATTATTCCTGGAGGCCCTGCTTTTATCTCTCTATTTTGCAGTAGCTGGACAGAAATTTTATGAATAACAGTATAATACTTTCAATTAAAATTGAAATAAATTGTTCTGGGGCACCTGGGTGGCTCAATCGGTTGAGCATCGGACTTCAACTCAGGTCATGATATCTCAGTTGGTGAGTTCGAGCCCCACATGGGGCTCTGTGCTGACAGCTCAGTGCCCCTCCCCTGCTTGCACTCTGTCTTTATCTCTCTCTCAAAAATAAGCAAACAATTAAAAAAAAAATTTAAAATATTTGAAATAAATTGTTCTGAAATTATTTAATTTTTTTTATTTTTTAAAATATTTATATTTTGGGAATGTTCAAGCAGGGGAGAGGCAGAGAGCCATGGACAGAGGATCTGGAGCAGCTCAATGCTGACAGGCTGACAAGCTGACAGCAGAGAGCCCGATGTGGGTCTTGAAATCACGAATCACAAGATCATGACCTCAGCCATGTTGACTCTCAACCAACTGAGCCACCCAAGTGTCCCAAAATTTCTTGATAAAAGATACCCACAATCATTTTAGCCTGAGAAATAGTCTCTAGAACCAGCAGAGATAACTTTTTTTTTCTTTTTGTTGGTTACAATTATGTGGGTATCTTGGAAACTAAATCAGGAAATGTTATTTCTTCTCGTATTTTGTTATAAATGTTTCAGCATCTAGATATCATAGCATCTGATCATGGATCAGAATAAATTCTCTCACCTTGGTACATCTCAAAGTAGAGTAAAAAAATGGTATTAATTGCTTTATAAGTGATGTTTAAAGTTTCTGCTCTTGGAATTAACTATCAATAATCAAAATGGCATAGTCAAGATTTATTTTGATCTGCAACAACTGGTATCATTTGGCTAATTCTTCATTTAAACTACCAATGTAGATTTTTTTCTACATTTAAATTCCAGTTAGTTAACATACAGTGCAATATTAGTTTTAAATGTCCAACATATTCATTCCACACTTCTATACAACACCTGGTGCTCATTACAATTGTGCTCCTTAATCCCCATCAACTGTTTAACGCATCCCTTTGTGCATCTCTGTTCTGTAACCATCAGTTTGTTCTCTGTTTTGCCTTTCTTTCTTTTGTCCTTTTGCTCGTTTGTTTTGTTTTGTGAAGTCTACATATGAGTGAAATCATATGGTATTTGTCTTCCTCTGACTTATTTCACTTAGCATAATACTCTCTAGCTTCATCCATGTCATTGCAATGCAGATTTAACAACTGCAATATGATCTGTTCTGCTTTTTGTCTGAAGAACATACTCACATCTGTTGATTACCCAAACTGAACTCACAGATAGCTTGAGTCCAACTATCCATTTTGTTTAAGCATCTGATAACCTGACACTCCCTCATAAAGCTTGTGTTGCTCATGAACTTCATTTGCCTTCTCTAAAAATTTTTTACTTAATTATATTCTGGCTGTGTCCTTTAGTATTAACACATATAGAGAGGGCTTTGCTTTTAGTAGAATTGTAACCTAAGTGGAAAAACAGTGTTTCTTAATTCTTCTGTAGCCTCCACCTGAATATCCCTGACAGTAAATAAATATCTGCAGAAAAATCATTATTTTGAGAGAGAGAGAGAGGGAGAAAGAGTGAGAGAGGGAGAGAGATTTGACTTATAATTTTGAACAGTAAAAGATTTTCTAAAAATTCGTGTTCAGTGTTGCTCTAAAAGCTCCGATATGGACATGTTGCAATTGAGATAGTGTAACTGGAGAAGAAAAAGAAAAATATAGAATTATAATCTGTGTTAGCAGAAAGCCTGTGCAGGATGTTGAGTATTTAATGAGTAGTAGGTGATATCATTCTAATTATATATTTTTAAAATAAAATCACCATTTTGGAGGAAAATCCTAAATAAGAACATTATTGGGACAAGAGAAAATTGAGGAGAGAGCATTTACTTTTGTACAAATTCCCTGACGTTACCACACTTTTCCCAAGGGTAGTGGAGACAACTAGAGTTCACATATATCTAGATCCTCTCTTTTTCTTAGGCATTTTGGAAGACTAAATTTCCTGGCTTCCCTTGAAAATAGAAGGGTGTTGTACTAAAATAGGTAAGCCCCTGTTAATGGACATGTATCATTTCCAGAACAAGCATTAACAATCCTTTGTGCTAGCTGGCTGCTCTCTCTTCCCCTGACACTGCAAACTCAGAGGCCATGTGTTGAGATGGCAAGAAAAGATGGAGGAAGCTTTGATCCCAGAATCACCACACTGAGGAGAACCTGTCCTATTTCCTCTTGCCAGCCCATATTAAATTGAGCATAAGTGAATAATAGACTTCTTTTGTGTAAAGCCACTGAGCGTTTAGTGCTTGTCTCTCATACAACTGGTAATTACTTGCCCATTTGGCGAGTTCATGGCAGTAATCTAAATACCTTTTGACTTTAGGCTTGGGAAAATAATTCCATGATGATTCCAGTCAAACAAAAATATCCCAATATTTAAGATGTTTGTATATTGTTCTTACAACAGAATTCATACTATATTTTTACTCATTAGTGTCCTTATATATTTATTCAAAAATTCAGATTTTTGAAAGAAACTTTTTACTAAGTTGGTTAACCTGACGCTAAATTCTATTAACTCTAAGGAAAAATGATAGTTTTTCAGTTTACCACCCATGTAATTATTTATGGAATCATATCTTTATATGTAAAGGAGAAAGCAAAATAAAATACTTTCTTTAAAAAAAAGTTTTTGTTATAGTTGACACACAATGTTATGTTCATTTTGGAATTTTTTTGGTGTAGTTGACACACAATGTTACATTAATTTTGGATGTACAACTTGGTGATTCAACATCTCCATATGTTATGCTATGCTTAACACAAATGTAGCTACCATATGTCACCACACAACACTATTACAGTATCATTAAATATATTCCCTATGCCTCTCACTCCCTTTCACCTATTTTGCCCATCCCCCCACATCCCTTCCCTCTGACAACCATTAACTTGTTCTGTTTTCATACATCTGATTCTGCTTTTTGTTTATTGATATGTTTTGTTTTCTGAATTCCACACAAATAGTTTCTGACGTTTCTTTTGTAATTCTGTTTTTCTGAATGCTTTCAAGTACTGACTCTTGTAATAAGTACAGGCTTCAAGAAGAATGCAAACCTTTTAGTAGTTCTGCCAGCAAAGGACTAACCTGAAAGAACTAATACAGAGATGTAAATAACTATACAAATTCTTCATATAGAAATATGTATCATATCCATGTATATAATGGATTACATCATACATTATTACATATAAAATATTGTATATAAAAGAATATGTTGAAGAATAATCCATTTTTTTTCCTCCTGAATTTGCTTTCATTGTCATCAGACCTCTTTCCACTTTCCATAGGACACTGATAGTGTTAATTATATTACCCTTTCTTCCATACAACTAGCTAGAAAGTCCTTTCTTGCTCTCTCTTTTAGATAATGCTCTAACTTTTCTTTAAAATCTAGCTTAAAAGTCCGTTCATTTTAAAGCCTCCTTGATAGCTCCATCCTTGCCAGTGTCTCTTCCTCCACTCAGCACTGACTTAACAGTCACTGAGCTCCAACCATGGGTAAGGTAGGGTGCTGAGGACATAGCAGAGAACCAAAAGGCACTACAGAGCCATTCCTCTCATGGAGTGACATGGAGGGATACAGGACTAAACTACCAAATAAATATTTCAGATGGTGACCAATACTATGAAGAAAAAGAAAACAAAGTAAAGTAGAAAACATGCCAGGGTGGAAGGAACTACTTTTGTAGGAAGAGTACAAGCAAGGCTAACCAAAACGGAGTAAAGATCCCAGCCATTCACATAGTTGGGAGAAAAAATTCCAAATAGAGTTAACTTAAAGATAAAAGGCAGAAGCATGCATGGTATGTCAAGAACATAAAAGAGGCTATTAATATTAACAAATAGAAACAAATATAAATATTTAAAAAAATATCTGAAATTCACACGTAAGGTTTATGGAACAGAGTAGATTATTTTTAATTATTATTACTTTGATCAAATAACTGTGAAGTTTCTATGTGTCCCAGTTCTTACCCATGGATTGATACAATGAAAGAAAGCAAGCATCATCTTACACATATGCATCTGGATTGTAAATGAGGAACACCAAATTACAAAAAAAAAAAATCTGGATGGTGTTAACAAGGGAGAAATGAGCAGTATTCTCCCATCCCTTTTGTCTTTTTAAAGAGAATTTCCTTATAAATGTAATGGGAGAGAAGAACCCAGATTCTGATTCTAGTCCTTTGAAATGTAAAGTAATCTCTCCACACACAAAAAGATTAAACTAATGTATAGTGAGGGAATGTCTCCATGGCCCTGGGTCTACTCCCTTGAAATTAAACACATACTTCGAGAGAAGTAAATGTGTCTGTTGTTCTCATCAGGGAATTAGTGGTCATTTAAAAAATAACTTTATGAAACATTTTACATATCATATAATCCACCCATTTCAAAAGTACACTTCAGTAATTTTGGGGGCACCTGGGTGGCTCAGTTGGTTGAGCGTCCAGCTCTTGGTTCTCACAGTTCTTGAGTTCAAGCCCCCTATTGAACTCTGCACTGACAATGCTGATCCTGCCTGGGAGTCTCTCTGTCTCTCTCTGCCCCTCTCCCATTTGCTTGCATGTGTGCACACTCTCTCTCTCAAAAATAAATAAACCTAAAAAAAAAAAAAAAAGGTACACTTCAGTAATTTTTAAGTAAATTTACCAAGTTGTTCAACTATCAACATAAATCATGTTTAGACTATGTTGATCACCCCAATGAGATCCCTTGTGAGCATTCATTGCTCATCTCCTGCTCTTGGTCCCCTACTTAAACCACTAATTTGCTGTCTCTATTTGTCTGTATCTAGTTTCGCCTTTTCTGGGCTTCCTACAAATGGGATCATGCACATGGTCTCTTATATGTGGATTATTTTACTCAGAGTAATATTTTTGAGGTTCCTCAGTATCACAGCATATGTCTATATATAGTTCATTCATTTCTTGCTAAAAAATATTCTTTTGTACTGCTATTTTGTTTATCCACTCACCAGTTGGTGAATATTTAAGTTGTTTCCAATTGGGGACTATTATGAGTAATACTGGCAAGAACATTTGTGTGTAAGGCTTTCTGTGGATGTATATTCTCATTTTGGGGGATAGATAACCAAAATTAGACTTGTTTGGTCATATGGTAACTCTATGTTTATTAACCTTTTTAATAATTGCTGGGCTGTTTCTCAAAGTGGCTGTGTCATATTACATTTCTATAAGCAATGTAAGAAGGTTCCTTTTCCTCTATATCATCACCAATATTTATTTTCTGACACTTTTATTAGAGCCATTTTAGGATAGGATAAAGTGGCATTTTTATTATAGACATTTTAGGATAGGATAAAGTGGCATCTAACTGTGGTTTCCATTTGTCTTTTCCTAATGACTAATGACATTGAGGGGCACCTGGCTGGCTCTTGAGACAAGAGCACATGACTCTTGATTGCAAGGTTGTGAGTTTGAGCCCCATGAATGGTGTAGAGTTTACTTAAAATCAAATTTAAAAAAAAATTCAAAAATGATATTGAGAATATTGTTGCATGTTTTTTAGATATTCATATACCTTATATAGTTAAGTGTTCAGAACTTTTGCCCATTTTTAAAATTGGGTTATTTTGTCTTTTAAGGTTTAGATGCCTTCTTTGTATATCCTGCATATAAGCCCCTTATCAATATTTTGCAGATATTCTTTTTCACGCTGTTGGTTGTCTTTCCATTTTGTCTGGTGCCTTTACAAGAATGGAAGTTTTGAATCTGGATGAAGTTCACTTTATCAGATTTACTTTTCACAGACCATATTTCTCATGTCATGCCTAAGAAATTTTTGCCTAACCCAAAATCAATTTTCTTCAAAAATGTATCGCTTTAATTCTTACATTTAAGTCTGACCAATTAAAAAAATTTTTTGATGTTTATTTATGTTTGAGAGAGAGAGAGGGACAGAGTGTGAGCAGGGGAGGGGCAGAGAGAGAAGGAGACATAGAACCTGAAACAGGCTCTAGGCTCTGAGCTGTCAGCACAGAGCCCGAGATGGCATTCGAACTCATGGACCACGAGATCATGACCTGAGCTGATGTTGGACGCTCAACTGACTGAGCCACCTAGGCGCCCCAAAGTCTGATCAGTTTTGAGTTAATTTTTAAACATGCTGTGAGGTAAAAGTCTAAGTTCATCTTTTTGCATGTGAATATCCAATTGCTCCACTATTATTTTTAAAAAAGACTACGATTTCCCCAATTACTTGCCCTAGGACTTTTGTTTAAAATTCAATTGATCACAAATATAAGGATTTATTTATGGTTCTGAATTGTTTCATTATTCTCTATCTAATGCCAGTAACACATTCTCTTATAACTGTGGATGTATAGTAAGTTTTGAAATTGAGAAGTGGAAGTCCTCCGACTTTGTGATTCCATTTCAAAATTGGTTTGGCTATGTGAGGTCTTATACTTTTCACATACATTTTAGGATCAATATGTCAACCCCCGCCCCACCTTGCCCACCCACATACACTCAAAAGCCTGCTGGAATTTTGGTAAGGATTTCAATGAACCTGTAACTCAATTTTGGTAGAATTTCCATCTTAACAATATTGCCTTCAAATTCATGAAAATGAAATGTGTCCCCAATATTTGGGTCTTTAATTTCCCCATCAGTGTTTTGTAAAATGTGTGAGTCTTCTTGCATTTTTTACATAAACTTCTTCCGAAGTATTTTCTTCTTTTTGATACTATTTTCAAAAAATATATATTATTAATTCCATTTATAGATCATTCATTTTAAAGCACTTTTTAAATGTTTTTTTTTATTTATTTGTTTATTTATGTATTTATTTTTGAGGGAGGGAGGGAGAGAGAGAGAGAGAGAGAGAATGAGCAGGGGAGGGCCAAAGAGAGAGAGGGAGACACAGAATCTGAAGCAGGCTCCAGGCTCTAAGCTGTCAGCACAGAGCCCAATGTGGGGCTTGAACTCACAAACCGTGAGTGAGATCATGACCCATGCCCAAGTTGGATGCTTAATTGACAGAGCCACCCAGGTGCCCTATGGATCATTAATTTTTATATGTAGAAATTAATTTTGGTATGTTGATCTTGTGTCAGGCAACCTTGTTACAATTGCTTATTCTAATAATTTTCTTTTGTGAATTTCTTTTATATGTGGGATTATATCATCTACAAGCAAAGATAGTTTTATTTCTTTCTTTCCAAGCGGATATATTTTTTGTTTCCTTGAGAGATTGTACTGACTGTTCTCCAGTACAGCATTGAGAATAATGGCAAGAGCAGGCAACTTTGCCTTATTCCCAGATGTAGAGGGAAGGTCTTCAGTCTTTCTGGACCTTGACCCTCTTTAGGTCTTAAGTATCCATCCTACAGCACTGGTCATATTAGATTCAGGGGGATTAGAGTATCATTGTTTACAAGGAATTACTTAGTCCACAGGGAACTGGCTCACCCAAATTTCCACCTCCTCCCAGCGGGTGGCTCAAGGTTAATGAGTGACTAATCAACAAATATAAAGGCATATCTTCCTTGCCCAGTTTGGGACAACTGTGTAATCCCAGCTTCAAAGCTCTACATACAACTGGATGAAGCCTCAGTCACAACTACATTGCAGGTCAGTTTTTCCTGCTGCCCAATTTTATTTCTTCATTTTATCTATAGTTGTGTCTCCAAACAGCACTCTACACCGACTCATCTGTCTATAATTCTCCATTTCGGAATATCTATATCAAGTGAACATAATCTAAAATAAGTGCCACACTCCAACAGAAGTCAGAGTGAGTCATCCTGAACAATTTAAGGGCAAAAGACAAAAGAACAGCAGTCCTCATCTTGTACTTCTGGAAAATCTGTAGTTTCAAGTTTCTTTAGTACTCTGGATACCCTAACCCACCTCACTAGTTTTGTTTACACTCATCTCTCTTTTTCCTACTTTAACGTGCTTAATTTTCTTCTTGATTCAAGGGTCATTCATTGTTTCCTTTTGTTGCCTTAACACTTTAAAATCTCATTTCAAAATTAGGGTAGAGCAAAGAAATCAAAGAAAAAATCTTTAGTTCTCTACCATTTTTGCTGCAGCTTCGAATGCTTTGGGGGTTATTCAATTCTTTAGATCCTGGATATTAAGTAGTACAATTATGGTTGTAATTGAGATCTGTGTCTAAAAGATTTATGTAATAGTAAATATTCCTGAGAACAAATTATCAAGTAGTGCTTATCATAATGTGCACTTAGAAGCTCTTACAAAGATGATATGAGCAAGGGCTGAGACACTGTAGAGAAACACTGAATATTCCTTATGCCTCTCTTGATAATGATTCCACTTATTAATTATTTTAAATCCTTTGGTGGTAAGACAGAGGTTAATTAAAAAGGGATTAGAAAATATATTGTAATGTTTTAGGGGAGTACCATCTACAAACTTCTGGGAATATCCAAACCTCTGAACTTGGCTTGAGAGTCTGAAGCAGGCTCACACAATGCTGGCAGGCATCTCAAGGTCAATAAAATCTTTTAATTTTCCATGCCAAATTGGTTTTGGTCTCCTGTAAGTTATCTAAGAACCTGAAGAAGGTTGAGTTATTAAGGTATATGGTAGAAGGGAGAATGTTGGGCACAAGGAAAGTTCTTACAACCCTAATACGCATCCTTGGTGCATTTACCAATAATGAATTGTCCACAAGATCTAATGTGCTTATCACTTCAAAATAAAATTAAGATTAAAAAATGAAAAGCTATGAATTCAATAGGCTATTTTTTTGAGTTCTATAATAAATGTGCAGATTTTTCTAGGCCATGGGTGTAAGTTTGTCATTGATAAAGACTATGCTGTTTTGTTTTCTTTTGCAAAAGGAAAAAAAAAGAAACGCAGGTAACCTCAAATAGTGAAACATATCAATATAGTTTTCATGCTTGGAGTATATCCAAGTATATACTACTTGCTTGGCAGAAATTCTGACTAACTTTAAGAAAGTTAACTATTTAGAAGGTTAATTTAAGGTCTTGTACTACTTTAGAAAGTCATCATAGTAAAGTGGAAAGGTTGATTAGGAATCAGGAGTCCTGTAGTTTAGTTTCTACTTTGTCACTAACTAGCTGTGTGACCCTGGGCAAATCACTTAACCTCTAAGATCACTGTTTTCTCATGTGTAAAATGAGGAGATTGAACTACATGATCTCTAACAGTGTTCAACTAAATCTTCAACTAAATCAAAATATAGAGAACTTGATAGAAGTAACTTCTACAGAACCGCTGCACATAAAAACTAATGTTGAAGACAGAAACAGGAAGTTAGACAAGATCCTTTACATGTACACATCTCTTCTAATCCTGGATGTTCTCTGAGGGCCATTCCTAACACTTTCTCCACAGGGGAAGGTTATGTAAAGATAAATAAAGCAATATTTCCTTTGCATATTTTAGTAGGATTGGAGAACACAAGAGTAGTATACACATATTTCTTTTATTTTCATCCGTCTGACAAACTTAGAGTGTCTTCCTCCCATGTTGGTCTTATATTTCATTTATTTCTGATATCCCATTGATAAAGCATTATTCTAAGAGGCAAAAGTAAAAAATAGCAATATGTTGTTTACTTGGCAGCAGGTAACCAAATAACAGTGTCAGTCTCTATTAAAACCAAGAGATGAAATGTATACATTTAATCTATCTCTGGGGCTATGGATTGAAAATTGTACTCCAACTGTTATTAATAAGTAGAGAAACTGGGAGAAAGCAAATGGATATACTCCAAGGTAACTTTTCTACTCAAATAAAGGTCACTGAGAGTGGCCAAAAGCATCCCAATTGTGTGATTAAAAACTAGATAGGATTTCTCCCTGGGTGTCACAGAAATGTCTCCTCCTCTGATAATAAAGGGATATCACCAGAACATTCTGAGATTTTAAGACTATCACATTTGCCGCTTCATCTAATAGCTTAATTCAGACATGTGGATCCTCTTGGTTGTATAGTTGCTAACAAATCATTCGCTTGTAGAAAATGTCCTTCCACTTGAGTTACTTAACACGGGCTCGTATGCCTCATCTTAATCAGCACCATTACAATTTCTTTTCTAACCATATATATTTCACTATTCCATTATATAAAATAGTGTCTATCATACCCTGGAATGTTTCTTCCATCAGGAAGTTAAATTTCTTAAAATATATTTTTCTTCATTATAATGTAAAATGAATTTTTCCCAATTCTGACAGGGTTTTACTTTTTCCCCAAAGCTTAACTTTACCAACTAACTGGCAAAGCAATTCAATGACAAAATGCTACCCTTGAGCTAAACTGTCAACCTAGTCGTTAGAATAAAGACACAGATAAATGAAAAGAAAAAATGACATGTATCACCTACAGCTTTAGTGCAAGGAATTGTAAAAGAGCAGAAAAATCAAGATAAAAACATTCTTCTTATGGAACACTTTTTATTCGTATATGATGATCTAGATTTAAAGTAAATAAATATTAAGTACTAAAAAGTTTTTACCAATTAGAAAGACTTATAGTAGAAAGTTTAAAAAGAACATGCAGTCCATAAAAGAAAGAATTTAAAAAGCTGACAAACATAGGAAGACATATTGAAGCTCACTCATAAACCAAGAAATAAATATAAAAATGTTAATGAACCACCACTCTTTAATGATCAAATCATCAAGAATTTTATAAGTGATAGCACTCAATATTGGCAATGGTAGAAGAAAATGGAAAATTTTATATACTGCTGATTGAAGAATAAAATAGTATAAGCTTTCTGTAACAGTTTGACAAAAAACACCAAAAGCTTTAAAATGGCCCTATTTACTGGCTCATCTGAATGGGTAAGTGGGTTGCATCCGACTCTTGATTTCTGCTCAGGTCATGATCTTACCGTCATGAGATTGAGCCCCACACCAGGTTCTGTGCAGAGCGTGGAGCCTGCTTCTCTCTCTCCTTCTTTCTCCGCCCCTCCCCTTTCAAAATAAATAAATAAAAATTTAAAATATCTCTACATATCAACCCTTCTGGGGATTAACCTAATGGATTACTACAGAAATAAGTGAAGATTTAGTTTCAAGGATGTTTATTATAAACAAAAAGCAATATAGGAACAAACTTTATGCACCAAAGGTGATGGTGACTGCATTATGTATAATATAATAATATTCACATATTAGTATTTCACATATATTCTCTTTTCATGCATGTATATTCATGTTTCACAAAAAACTGTTGAACCCATAGTGATGTACTTATAAACATGGAAAGATAGGTATAATATATTCAGTAAAACAAGATTATAAGATTACATAGTTGTATTCAGGTATGATTTATTTTCTTATGGTATTCCAGTATCTGGCAGAATGCTTTCCCCAAAGTGTACATCATACATTTGCTGGATGAATGAATGATGAATATAACTTTCGTACCTTTCAAATGGATTCTTTATGCATTTATACAGTGTGATACTTAGATAGCAGTAGATGTCATGATATGAAAGTTCCTTTTGCTATTTATATTTTTGTTAACCTTGGGATTATGTATGGAATCTGTATATAGTGTGCTATTTTTGAAGTCACTTTAAATCTAATTCACTTATATATTCCCTCTACTTGTATTCATAGAATAATGTATGGTTTTCTCTCATACTTTATTCTTTATAATTTTTAATATATGCTATATTTAAGTTGAATATTGTGGCAGTCACCATAGAAAAGATTAAATGATTAAAATGTAAAGAAAGAAAAATTTTAATGTTCTCTAGAATTCACCTTTAAGCCAGCATAAGATAAAGATTTAAAGTGCTCTAGAAGGGCGCCTGTGTGGCTCAGTCGGTTAAGCATGCAACTTCAGCTCAGGTCACGATCTCGCAGTTTGTGGGTTTGAGCCCCGCGTGGGGCTCTGTGCTGACAGCTCGGAGCCTGGAGCCTGCTTCGGATTCTGTGTCTCCCCCTCTCTCTGCCCCTCCTCTGCTTGCGCGCACGCTCTCTCTCTCTCTCTCTCAAAACTAAATAAACATTAAAATTAAAAAAAAATTTGAAGTGGTCTAGCAAAGGACAAAAGGCCTCTTTGTCTTAAGAAAATTAAGTACCTCTTGTTTCTCCTCATTAACAGCTTCTGTGCTTGGCTACCTTGGGAAAACCAAAACAACCTTAGATGGTAATTTCCCAGTCTGGCAATTCCAGATCTGCAGCATTTCTTGGTCACTAACTTCTGGGGCTGTATTTAGCTGCTGCTCTTATGGTTTTATACAGCTGTTTGTGTGTCTGATGGTCCTGCATAGGGTCAGGTTGATTTTGGAAGAACTACATCTATCTGAGTCTTTAATGACACTGTTATCTCACTTCCCTTGACAAAACAGATAGGTGGGAGGGACAGAAATAAATCTATAATGAGTAAATCAGTGAGCCGAGGTTTTATATCCGAGGAACGCAGATTTTAAGTTTTCCTCCATTGAGTGTGATGTCAGCCGTCTGTGTGGCAGATTGCTGTTGGCTCTACAGAAGCATGGAGCAGGAATCAGGCCTGTGAAGGGTATGAACAGGGGAAAGTGGACACCAAGCCTTCAAAACATGTGCATAATCCTGTAGAATGTCGGACAATCATCAGAGTTTATCTTATGATTACTCACCTGTGTCTTCCTTTCCATGTTTGCCAGCTGCTTAGCAGCCCCACCCCTGTTTTCTGGTGCTTTCCTGTCTGGCCTGTGGTTTATGGTCAGCCTGGCCACCGAGCTGGTCTGTCCAATGCCTAGAAACCTTTTACCTTCCTTGTGACCTACCTCACCTGCCATTCACTTTTCAGCCCTTGTCATCCTCATGGTCAGAGTTCTTTCTGATTGATTTCAAGTTGTTGAGCATTGCCAGTGAGTGTCACAACAGAATGCTGCTTTGTCATCCAACCTCTAACGGGACTCTTCATTAATTTCTTGGATCACTATCATATTCACTATATTCATTCATTAATTAACCCACTTAATGTTTCTGATTATAATATACCAGGCCAACACTGCCCCTTGACAAAGTAGAAAATGTATGTAAATTTCTATCTGAATTATTTTGTATTACTCCTCTATCCTGCTTTCTTCACTGTCACAAATTTTTCTACTACCTTTGTTCTCTGGTTTCCTCCTTCCTTTTTGATAGACTGTTTTCTTTTGTCTTCTTTGACCCGTTGCTGGTTGTCCTCCTATCTCTGGAATTCTACCCAATGTCAACACATAGGAGCTCCTTTACCTCCTTCACATCATCAGTGTGGGCATTCTACATGGTAGGATCTTTGCTTTTGTAATCTCTAATTTTTACCCGTGGGAACTTATTCACTCTTATACATTCATTTATTACTTTTATATGGATTACATACAATTTTTATTTGAAATCTATACTTCTTTCCATACATCCCATTCTGTATTTCTACCTGAACTCTCACTAGTATCTAAAACTGTGAAACTGTGGTCTTCTATTTTCTCTACCCTGACAAATTACATGTCCAGTATGCCTGTTCTATTGTACCTCAGAAACTCTTAAAATAATTACCCCCTATTAAGTGTTTTCGGGACTACTGTGTACTATAGATAAATAATTGAGGTGTGAATGTCTGGACACAGAGAAATGGACCATTGTTTTCTACTCACTCTCCACTTTACACAGTAATAAAATATGTATTAAGAGAGCTAAATCTCCAGTGTCACGTTTTGTATTTTTTGGTGTAGAGTCAATAAGAAAGCTCATTGGATTGCCTGGGTGGCTCAGCGGGTTAAGCATCCAACTCTTGAGTTCGGCTCAGGTCATGATCTCACGGTTCGTGAGTTCGAGCTCTGTGCTAACAGTGTGGAGCCTGCTTGGGGTTCTCTGTCCCTCCCCTGTCCATGCTCTGTCTCTGATTCTCTCAAAAGAAAGAAAGAAAGAAAGAAAGAAAGAAAGAAAGAAAGAAAGAAA
>NW_026057582.1:49842383-49911021 GCF_023721935.1 Panthera uncia | reverse complement strand
AAAGAAAGAAAGAAAGAAAGAAAGAAAGAAAGAAAGAAAGAAAGAAAGAGAAAGAAAGCTCATCTGCCCTCCTAAAAAGTGACTTATTAATGTTTGATATTCCTCTCATTTTATAAGCATGAATGAATTAAAAGTATAAAGATACAAATTTCTTGAAGGTAAACTTTCTGAGTGGATTTCAGTCAAAGTAGGTAGGATGATACCAATATTAGGAGAAGTTACCACACAGCAGTATTGAGTATTTAAAAGGGTGGAGGATGCCAATGGAATTCAAAGGTGACATCAAGGGGAGGCTGAGACACCAATAATTAAAACTCAGTAACTTCGGGTGCCTGGGTGGCTCAGTTGGTTCAGCGTCCTTCAGCTCAGGTCATGGTATCATGGTTCATGAGTTCGAACCCCACACATGACAGGCTCTGTGCTGACAGCTCAGAGCCTGGAGATGCTTTGAATTCTGTGTCTCCCTGTCTCTCTGTCCCTCCTCTGCTTGCACTCTGTTTCTCTGTCTCAAAAATAAGTAAACATTAAAAAGTATTTAAAAAAAAAACTTAATATCTCAACTATTCCAAGCGCTGGGCTTTAAGAATTTCATGTATATGAACTGAGACAAACTATTTGCAGAGATGTTTTACATCTTCTCTGGCCATTTGCCTTAGTAGAAACTGTAGTAAAATCTGCTAAATACACATTTATGTGGCCTAAGGAAGCCTGCATGATCAGGTAACATAGGTTCCTTATTAAAGCCTTACTGCGTATTGAGTCTAGTTTAGGGCTTTGTAATTATGCAAGACTGTGCAGAAACTGAGACACTCAGAACACCAGAGAACATGATAAAACAGGGCAGAAAATAGTGGTGGTTGTATTATTCATGAAAGTCACATACTTGCTCTGTTTTACTTTCCTGCTGGTGCTCTTTTTTCATATGCCCCAGTCTCCTTACTCAGTCTCGATCCACAGCTAATCCGAATTCAGTCTCAACTCATGTCTCAGCTACCTCTCACTTGAAGTAATGATCCATCTGTTTAAACCATGTGGCAGCTTACACATTATGATGATATTATGTTGATTTTTGTTCTTTTTGTGTATTTGAGGAACTGGATAACTGTATACTTTTCATAATAAGAACATTGCAACATCAACAATTCTAGTACACATTATCATCTCCTTGATTACAATTTTCTTCTCATTTTCTTAGTTCTCAGAGTGTCAGCCACAGTATTGGATGCAAGAAAACAATGGAGCAATAAATTTAAAATTCTGAGGGAAAATGATTTCAGACTAAGAATTTAACATTTAGCCAAACTATCATTAAAGTGAAAGCATTTAAAACCTGCTTGAGATTCACCAAAATCTCAAGTGTATAGCTCCCATATTTAATGTTCCCAAAATGGATAAACAATCAATGTCATTTTCATACTTGCACTCTCAAAGATAGTAATTGTGAGTTCTTACCTGCCCCAAATAATGTATTTTCCTGCCTTCTGCCCCATGTCTTAACACCCAATCTTTCAAGGTACCTGTAGGTGTGCAGTCCATCATATTCTTCCACCCTGTGAGCTAATGGGATAAATCTCATCTAAGCCCATGGAATAATCCCATGCCATTGGCCAAATGGTTGATAGAAGGAGAAGTTCCCTACTGGGTATCGGTAGGGAGATAAATGAATCCTAGCTCCTTGTATTTCATATTTGCCTGACAGGAGGAGAGGAGTTTCAGGGATGGAGTTGGGGACTAAGAAGTACAGGATGATGAAAGTGGTGAACTGAATGTCCAAATTAATTTTCTGAGAGTAAATCTTTGAAGCATGTCAGCCCTGTAGTGAAACTGATTTTATTCTCAGCACTATTCCTAGCCAGGTCCCAAATCCTGATACACAATTGGGACATCATTTTTTTTTTTTTATTTACTCATCCTGACAGTGTTGTTGTTTCAACTGTTGAAACTGGAGTCTTAGCATCGACCCTAGTGGACAGGCAACAGTTCATATAGGGGTGACACCAGCTCTGTCACTTCCCCGGTGGGCCCCACTATGTCAGGAGTTATTTGGGTGTGAGAGAAGATACTCCTTCCTTCTTTGTTTTATCACCAAAATGCTTAAAGCTAGCAGTGGCTTGCATTATAATGTAGGCTGATAACTTTTTGCACTTGCTCACAGAACCATCTTCCTTGGACATTGGTCTGCATGCAGGATGGCTAGGGGTAGGCAGGTGCAGAATTGGCCTTGATGCTCCTCTGAAACCTGATTTCAGAGTCTGGTCCTGGCCCCATTTCCTATCACCTCACTGTAAATTATTTTTCAGGGGCCCAATTGCCCTTTCAGTAATCTGCTCTTGGCTAGGTTCCTTTAGTCCCCTTCTGTGATTATGATTGTTTCCCAAATCTGTCCCTGCTCCCAGCTTTGCTGTAGAAACACACAGCTGGCAGGAGAGATTGCCACAGTAAGACTCTTTCTCTTCTTTTAAAGTAACTAAATGTTTGATTTCCCCCTAAATGTTCTCTGCATTCTTTGAACCCAAATATAACTTTACTTTGTACTCATAAGTAGAAAAGGAATGGAAAAAAAGGGAATTTTCCACCTTTTCCTTGTTGACTTCTTTACTGGGAAAGGGAGTTGGCCAGAAGTTTCTTCACATTTAATTCCCTTTACATCTTCTAACATGAATGCATGCCAAATTTTAATTCTAACCAAATGGCGGGAGGTAATAACTGACTATTCTGCCTTCTAAAGCTATCAGTCTAGTATGCCCCGTCTTTACAAATTCACATAAAAGTCAAAAAATTTTCACTGCAGAAGGAACCTGAGACCAGTTGCTAGAGTCAACTTAGTTTAAAAATGAGAAAAGGAAGTGCATGCCCAGTGATGGATTATCAAAGATCATATTAGCTTTTGAAGTTGGGACTAGAATACAGTTCCCTGTATTGCACAGCAAAATATTCCCCTTTTTTTATTAACCTGAAAAATATTTAAGTGTATTTTAATAATTGTACTTAATATATGACATATCGTCATGTGGACTTTTTCTAATGTGGCCAAGAATCATGCTGAGTTTTAGGCTACATTTACTTTCAGTCTATTTCAGGTGAAACTCAGAATATTTTTGCTGTACTACTTGACATAAAAGTTTCAGTTTTTAAAGGAAAGTAATGTTTCCAAATCCTGATGGAACCACAAAGATTTGTGTATTTTTTTTAATTTCCAAAATTGGTGGGGAAGAGCTTAGAGATGCTTTTAGCATTCAGGGGGAAAAGAGCAAATGTAACAATGGGCAGAGTCGGAGACTGCTTACAGATTATAATTTAAACAGAATACAAAGGCCTCTGGCCTGAATACAGATATCTTCTGCACTGACCAGCCATGTGTCATTAGTTACAATTTAGGGCACTGCCCTAACAGAGCCCTTGCTAGATATCACCCAGGAAGTTTACAAAATATGTTGCCTCCTGAGACTCTTATTACCACCCAGCATCACATTAGCAACAACATGTTACCAAGAGAAGGAGACACAAAATCTCTATTTTATTATAGGAAAGTACAAGTGCAAAACATCTTCCATGTGGGGTACCTGCCAGTGAGGGGCACCAATCAGAATGCTGCCTGGAGGGGCAGAAAGTGGGCAGAGAAACTCAGGTGCCAGAGGAATACAGAAAGCGGTACTAAGATGAAACTGCTACACAGATCAGCCAAAGGCAAACCCGTTGAAAACAATCACATACTAAGTTGAAAGCGGCCTGTGGAAAGGCATCTCTGTAACAATTACAGAGCTCGGTAAAATATTCTTAAAGGAAATAGGAGTGACAACGATCACTGTCATTGGCTTTTTTTTTTACTTTCTTTTGTTTTTCCCCCCCTTTTTTTTATATGAAATTTATTGTCAAATTAGTTTCCATACAACACCCAGTGCTCATCCCAAAAGATGCCCTCTTCAATGCTCATCACCTACCCTCCCCTCCCTCCCACCCCCCATCAACCCTCAGTTTGTTCTCAGTTTTAAAGAGTCTCTTATGCTTTGGCTCTCTCCCACTCTAACCTCTTTTTTTTTTTTTTTCTTCCCCTCCCCCATGGGTTTCTGTTAAGTTTCTCAGGATCCACATAAGAGTGAAAACATATGGTATCTGTCTTTCTCTGTCATTGGCTTTAATGACAGAGTGCAGCTTTCTCATTCGGAGTTCCAAGCTCCACCATGATTATTAACCAAACACACAGATGGATGGTTCCAAAAGCTACCCTGATTCTCAAGAGCTGGTAGTTACGTGGTAGTCAGACTTCTCACTTGAGTGCCAAATCTCGGTCAAATCTGGGCCTCACAGGAATGAGTGGAGAGTACAGATGGGCCACGGGCACACTTTGAGGAGCACCCCACTCGAATATTTCTATTCTAAAAGCCCTCTAGTTTTAATGTCCCATTATGTCTCAAAAGATATATAAATTGCATGATTATCCAAGGAGTTTGGGGAGAACACATATTAATATATTAATACAAATATGTTTCAAATATCACTGACTTCACTGCTTGATCAAGTATGCTACAGAATTCCTATTGGAGTCAAATTATGTTCATGTAATTCTAAAAATGATATGCCAAAAACTGGTGAATCAATTATTTAACAATACTACTGAACTTCCCATATTTCTAACCTGTAAATATATTCTGGTGAGACTTTATTTCTTGAAGATTATGGAGTAGAAAGTGATATTTTTGTTCTTATTGACGAGGAAAATTTCTGCTACTCTAATAGGATGCCAGTTTATATGTACCACATTAATAGATGTATTTAAAGTCATAGGCAGAAGAAGAGAAGTCTGGGAGATGGGGAAGAAAGTGTCTCTAGTCTCTCCTTGAGATTAAATAGAAACCTTTTTTGTATGTGTAGCTTAGCTGAGCTCATCTTGGGCAGTGAGTCCAGAGGACAGGCTGTCCTTAGTGCAGGGATTCTCCAAAAGCAAGCTTACAACCTTGCAAGTCTAGTGACTCTTCTGTCTGACTTCTAATACAGGTAAAAAATAAAAATATGAATCAGACAAAGATAAAAGTCCCCTTATACCAGATCAATAAATAGCTTCCCCAAATAACAACTTACTATTTTTCTTTCTTTACTTTTCCATTTAACAAAGGGAAAGTTTATAAAACACAGAAGACCTCAGTTGAAAGTGGGTTCATTCTTGATTTCCCCTTCAGATGACATGTCCCCATTTCTGTGCATCCTCTAAGAAATAGCAAACTAACTTTGCTATCCTCCAAAATAATTTAATTTTCACACACTGTAAATTATTAATTTATTTTAATATAGATTTATATTCCTAAAATTTAAGACATCCTAAACTGCAAATTCTCTTTTTATTTTTTTTGCTGGAGAGGTCAGTTATTTATTGAAATATTTCAATCTCTCATACTTTCTGCAGAGGGATTAGCAGAATTGTGCAGAGTGATGCGTAGTGGCATTATCAAACCAAATTGATTTGAACCCAAGAAAGGAGAAAGAATTGCATGTAGGATGCAATTTGCAATTTGGAGCATACAGTCAAATAGCAGTCTCATCAGGATGGTCTTCCTGGAGCCATTGTGCTGGTCAGCCACAATGAAAAATCCTATCTGAGCAGTATTCAATGGATTAGCATATTCCAACATTAGCACACTCTGACTCTTCCTCAGTTCATTACCACAGTTGAAGGGCATTGGCACTTTTCTATTTCCATATATTTTTTCCCTAAACTCTATCTTCAATCAGGTTAATAGTGAAGTTTCAAGCTTTCGCTTGTAATTGTAGTCAGAAATATGGCCACGCAAACGTACTAAAAAAGAAAAAATGACAAGTGTATTAAGCAATAAAAGAATTGCATTGCTTTAGTCATTTAAGTAATATACATATTCACTGTACATAATATTAAATTTTTACCACGAAGTCTTCTTATAAATGTGTTTTCTTGACTACCAAAAATAATAAACTGAAAATGGAACTCAAATTACGAGAGTTTATTTCTTACAGAATATCACAAATGTGTAAGAATGAAGTTTAATTCATTTGTATTCCTTAATCTAAA
Source organism: Panthera uncia (assembly GCF_023721935.1). Classification (NCBI taxonomy): domain Eukaryota; kingdom Metazoa; phylum Chordata; class Mammalia; order Carnivora; family Felidae; genus Panthera; species Panthera uncia. The sequence continues at coordinate 49,904,981 of NW_026057582.1, read as the reverse complement.
GGATGTAAATGTAATTATGTTGATACAAATTAGAGTGTCTCATCATATGATGATGTATTTTTCTGTATTTTTAACATACATATTATTTTTAATTGGGAAAAGCCGAGAAAAAAATTTAAAAATAAGAAAATTACTACATCTTCATTGAAACTAATTGGAAAATCAGTATCATTGCCCAAACTATGAGGAAAATGAAATGGTAAATAACTCAGTCCATCCCAATGAACAGCAATCATTGGGTAGACGGAAGGAAAGAAGAAAAGAAGGAAGAAACAAAGAAAAAAAGAAAGGGGATGGAGAAAGGAAGGGGAAACTAACCGGGAATTAATATACTAACATATTTTTTGAGGACAGCTAGACTTCAAAAATTTTTCTGACCAAGGGGCGCCTGGGTGGCTCAGTCTGTTAAGCATCCACCTTTAGCTGAAGTCATGAATTTGCATTTCATGAGTTCGAGCCCCACATTGGGCTCTGTGCTGACAGTTCAGAGGCTGGAGCCTGCTTCGGATGCTGTGTCTCCCTCTCTCTCTCTGTCCCTCCCCTGCTCACTGTCTGTCTGTCTCTCTCTCTCTCTCTCTCTCAAAAATAAACAGTAAAAAAAAATTTTAAAAATTTGATCAAGATACTTAATAAGAAACCAAGGAGGAAAAGACGTAAAGATGAGTGGTTAAGTATTAATTGACTACAGTTCTAAATTTCTAAAGATCAAGTTCTGTGTCTACTGCATGTTTGAACCTTGTATCTGGCTCAGATGTTCAATAAATATTAGCTAGAAAGGAAAATTACAAAGCAACATGAAATCTACTTGAGATTTTTTTTAATAGCTAATGCACTTACTTGGGAAGACTTACAACCAATGTCTGCAAATATAACTCAATATAAGGAAGAACTTTCATTCCTCCCCATAGGTAAAAGAATCTACCTTAGAAATAGTAAGTTTCTTGGGGCGCCTGGGTGGCTCAGTTGCTTAGGTCATGATCTCACCTTACATGAGTTCGAGCCCTGTGTCTGGCTCTTTGCTGACAGCTCAGAGCCTGGAGCCTGCTTCGGATTCTATGACTCTCTCTCTCTCTCTCTGCCACTCCCCCACTCATGCTCTGTCTCTTTCTGTCTCTCAAAAAATAAATAAATGTTAAAAAAATAAAAAAAAAAAGAAATAGTTTCTTACCCTAAATTGAGCAATAGGTATAAATAAAATGGGGGATGTGTGAATAATGAACATCCAGGTTTATTAAAACTTTAGGATTATAATTCTGCAATTACAAATTACAAACAAAAGTTACACACAAAATATAATAAAATAAGTTTTACAAATAATATACCAATAAAATTATATCTAGAATGTTAACATGCAATGCTGTAAAATGTTGATTTAAATAAATATTTCTCTAAAATCATTGTTTCTAATTAGAGTTCAAAAAATTCAAATAATTTTAGCATAATCAATGCATTTATGATAGCTCACATCCATTTCATACACTTTCCCTTTGTTAATGAAATCATAGAAATACATTTTAAGGAGAAATAATATATATCAATGAGCAAATTAGAAATATAACAGCTATATGATTGAAATGGACGTCATTAACTTCTGCTAATTAGTTTCCATTTTTGGGTAACATTAACCTTAAGGTGAAAATTCTTTTCTTTATCCTAACAACAGTGTACACATGTTGTACATATTGGATTCTTGCATCATCAACAAGGAAAATAAGTTTTCTTGTATCTAGTTGAAGAGAAAGTCCCATTTGTTACCCAAGGCATCGTATTTTCGGAAATATAGTTTTACATTACTAGACTTCATAAAGGTCATCCTCAGGCAAAGCTGCAATTTTGGGACTTAATGTTCTCTGCCATTATAGTTTTATAAAATTTCCATAATATGAATTCTCAGAGAATCCTGCAATACTTCTTGGGTCATATCTCTAACTAAAAATTGAAAGTAAGATAAGTAATTTGTTCATTTACAGTCAATTAATTTTGTAACTGCAAGAAATGTATGAAATGTAAGAATTCATTAGAAAATAATTGATTTTCATTTTGAGTCCAAGAGGTCTGGTAATCTACCCACTTAAAACCACTGCAGAAAACAAAACAAACAACAACAATAACAACAAAACAACCCACAAACACCTAAGAGTGATAAGAAGCAACTAAGATGTTTTGAAAAATCAAAAAGACACAAACATACATAGAGTGACACTAATGTTAAGGCAACACATTGCCTCTAACAACAAGTAAATAGGTCTTTCATTCACAATTTCTTGATTATTCCAGTTTGATGTTCAAAGTGCTTTGTACCCATGCTGTTGTCTTCAGTTTCTGATGTTCAGTGTTTTATAAAAGTTCAAAAAACTTAAATTTGGCAGCAAAATGATAGCAGCAAGGAACGGAAGGACACCAAAGGCTTTTCTTTTCATGGGTAGACAAAAATAATTCCTCTAATATTTCAAGAAAAGTCCTTAAATGTTGCAAAAGTAAATTTCAATGTTCTATTCCTCAATTTTCCATGCATTTCTATTGCTTCCATTAGAAGTTGCTGTGATGGGAAACTTTAAGTAAATTCGTCCATGCAGAATTGTGTCCCCAAAACAAATTACGAATCTATACAATATATTTGAATACAAAGGGAAGAAAAAATTTAAAACTAGATCTCTCCTTCCCAGAGAAGCCATAAAAACAACTTATAAACATATGATTAGAATAAGATGTTACTTTATGAATCAAATCATTTTTAGCAATAGTTTACAACCAAAACCCTCAGATGGGCTGTTTAATTTTGTTGTTCTTGACAATATATTTAGCCAGTGGTCTTCAGTGGAAGAAAGATTATAAATGTGTGTTTCATACTCTGATGGATGAATATTTTCAACTGAACTTCTGCATATGTAATCTCAAAGTACACATTTACAAAATAAACATTTTCAATATATTGATACTCAGAACTTTCCAAATATTCAGAAAGAAAACATACTATTTTGCAAAATATTCATTCAATAATTGATATATAATGTGAGCTTTCCATAAATATGCATTATTTAAACAAAACTAGATGTGCCTATATATGTATATATTTAAATTTTATTCTTAAACTACCTTATTTAAACACTTAACATTATGCTTCAGGACAGAATAAAATGAAACATCAGTGTATGTTTTTGTGTTTTAATTGCACATTTCCTAAATCTCAAATTGTTTTTATACATTCTTAATTTGTTCATCTATCAAAGTAGCACTAAACCAGCAAAGTCCAATACTGTGGTGTTGGAAATGTTCTAGCAACATGTGCTATTGAGTGAGGAGTTAACATTTAGCTAGTATGACTGAGGAAATGAAATTTATTTTCTTTAGGTTTAGTTATTTTATACATAAATAGCCACCATGGCTACTGACTACCATATTGGACGACACAGCTCTAATGTATTTGAAAGCAATTCAACAACTATTACTTCTCTTTATCTTCCATAAAATTTCATTTACTATTGTCACATGTTTTTTCACAATAATATATACTAAGAATATTTAGTGACTTTTTTTTTTGGTTTTGCTTCATCAGTGTCAAACCAAAGTATATCTGTCCATATATTCTTTTAATGTTTATTTATTTTTGAGAGAGAGAGAGAGAGAGAGAGAGAGAGAGAGAGATAGAGTGTGAGCAGGGAGGGTCAGAGAGAGAGGGAGGCATAAAATCTGAGGCAGGCTCCAGGTTCTGAACTGTCAGCACAGAGCCTGACAAGGGGCTCAAATCCATGAACTGGGAGATCATGACCTGAGCTGAAGTTGGATGCTTAACTGACTGAGCCACCCAGGCCCCGCTCTGTCCATATTTTTAAAAGGAATGAATAAACTGGGCTTTCTGAGAAACAGAAGACTCACCACCATCAGTTATGCAATTATAATGGCAGAATGTCTTATGACTCCAACATTTCCTCTCTCCTCGGAATTCACCTTGCTTACACCATTTCTCCTCTTAAAAAAATCAATTTCAAAGACTAGCTCCACTATAATAACTTTAGAGCCCAATAAAGAAGCAATAGAATTTGTGTTCTCACTTCCTTTTAGCGGCCACATTTCAGAATAATCTCATTTACATAAAAGATGAAATTCAAATTTCATAAGTTTAAGTCAAAATTTCTCAATTTTGTTGCCCTCATCTGCTCTTTATTTTAGCCACACAAATCTCATTGTTCTTCACAGAAGCTTCACTCTTTGCCTTCTCTGTTTTCTCATGCTATTTCTTTTTCTTGGATTTAAAATCTATTTTACAATTCATAACCCAATGCAACTCTCCTCTTTATCACAAATCCTTCCCAAATATTTCAATTCAGGCTAAGAGCTCTTTCCTCAGAATTCTGAAGCTATCTATACATGTTTTGTTTTTTTTTTTGTTTGTTTGTTTTCAACGCTTATTGCTCTACCATATTCTATCTTGCTTCGTTACACTTTGTATATCACACTTCGCCCTCTGGAAAATAAGTTCTTCATTAATATTATCCAGTGACAAATTTGCTTTATACATTATATGTCAGATTAATATGAATTGGCTTGACTGAAGGATTAGGGCAATACCCATTGGCCAACTATAGAAAAAGGCTTGCAATGAGAGAGAAGGGCTAATATGTACTTGTAACAGCTTTGTCCTGAGGAAGTTGTACAGATTCTTTGAATACAGAGGGAAAAGATAAACACTGAGAAATTAGCACACAATCCTGAGTGCAATGGCCATCAGCTGTTGCCATCCACAGGAAACTTGTAATGTTTGTAAAGCCTATTTTGGTTGTCTGTCTTTCTTTCTCCTTTCTTTCTTTCTTTCTTTCTTTCTTTCTTTCTTTCTTTCTTTCTTTCTTATGTATGTATGTATGTATGTACGTACGTATGTTTATTTTTGAGAGAGAGAGACAGACAGAGCATGCACCAAGAGGGGCAGAGACAGAGACAGAGAGAGAGAGAGAGAGAGAGAGAGAGAGACAGAATCCGAAGCCGGCTCCAGGCTCTGGCCTGTCAGCACAGAGCCTGATGTGGGGCTCAAACTCACGAACCTTGAGATCATGACCTGAGCCGAAGTCGGACCTTTAACCAACTGAGCTACTCAGGTGCCCAATGGTTGCCTTTCTAATCTCCATTTTTCCCAGTTTTTTTTTTTAATTTCCCATGATGCTCTCTTTAATTTCTATCAACATACTTTGGATGTTGTAAAATCTTATAACTCCATTCAGTACTTTAACATTTCTCTTTCACAATGTTTAAGAAGAGGTAATTTACTGAAAAACAGGTACTTAATTTGATAAATCACTTGTACTGTTTTTTTAATAGAATTGTGTCAGGTAGTATTTGAAAATTGTAGTCTACTTCTGAAAAATTTCACAGAAGCTACCATCATGTTTGGAAGTAGATAGAGTAGGTTAGTCCTGAAATATTTAGGAAGTTCTTACTTTTTAAAAGTCTTTGAAAAGGCATATGATGCCTTCACTTATTTTTTCCTCTCTGGTGATTTCTCACATCTTTGCGGTCACTGATTTAAGGAGAGCAGATTTGCCACAAGATCAGATTCTTCGTTGTAGATTCTCTATAGGAAACACAAAACACCTACGGCGGATATGATTGAGTGACGGTGGAGAAAGGTAGCTGTTAAGGGTTAAATTTTGTCCTCACCTCAATTCAGTGTTGTCATCCTAGCACCCAGTACTACAGATGTGACTGTATTTGGAGATAGGGTCTTAAAAAGAGGTAATTAAAATTAGATAAAATCAGCAGAGGGTCCTAATCCAGCTCAACTGGTGTCCTTGTAAAAACAGGAGATTAAGACACTAACACTCGTGGGGGAAGATGGCCAAGGAGACTTTCTGCTGTTTAAGTACCTACTCTGTGATACTTGGTTATTAAAGCCCTAGCAAACTAATACAGTAGCCTTTTGGAGCAGTGTTAAAATATAATTAGAATTCTTTTCTAAACAGGTAGTTTACAATTCCAATAAACAATTTCTTTTATGTACAATAGGTATACAGTTGGTGAAACTAGGTTTGAAATACATAATAAAATGACTGTCCAGAAAAGGAAGCATTTAGGCAAATAGGCATCATTAGACATGAAATCTTCTAAATGGGATAAATGTTTTCCTTTAGGCTGACACTGTACCTGCTTTTCCATTTACTGGGCCTTGAATATAAACCTCACCTAGAAAAGTCTTGGAGAAACTGTTATTGTTGACACTGAGGGCACATGAAATTCAAACACTAATCCTGTTAAGGAACATTCTATCTGTTGGATCATTCCTCATCTCCAGTCATAAATCTGCATTCAATAAACATTGAGCCTTTTGCAGCGTGCACAACAGACAATCAATGAAACAACACAGATTTAATCATGTACTAATGAGGAATCAGGTTAAGCTGATAGGACTTGATTTTTGCACTTCTTTGGTACGTATTACATATCCTGCAAATTTACCAGGATCTTATTATTTAGACTTAAACAATAGCAAAAAAAAAAAAAAATAGTGGCAAAAACAAAACAAAAATAGCATTATCTTAAGATATTTAAAGATGATGATAAAAAACTAACATAGATATGCTTTGTAGCCATGTAATTCTTTACATCTATCATCTGAATTATGTGATATTTAGCATGTTCTTAATTGTTAGTCATAAGACATATCGTCTCTGGTACTACATGAATTTTTTTTTTTTATTGTAGTAAGAATGCTTAACATGAGACCTACCTTCTTGAATATTTAAGTGCACAATATAGTATTTTAAACTATAAAGACAATGTTGTGGGTCACATTTCTAGAACTTGTTACCATTGTGTAACTGAAACTTTATATCCATTGAAATGCAACTTCCTATTTCCCTCCCGCCAGCTCCCGTCCCTAGCAGCCATTAGTCTACTGTCCCTTTCTATGAGTTTGACTATTTTATATACCTCATATAATTGAAATCATTCAGTATTTGTCTTCCTGTGGCTGGCTTATTTTACTTAGCATAAAGTCCTTCAGTTTCATCCTGTTGCATATGATAGGATTTCCCTCTTTTTAAGGCTGAATATTATATATATATATATATATATATATATATGTGTGTGTGTGTGTGTGTGTATGTGTATATATATATATATATATAACATATATATATATAACATATATATTATATATAATAACATTTTCTTTATAACACATATATATATAATAACATTTTCTTTGTGAATTTTCCTTTGTGAATTCATCCATTGATGGGCATTTAGGCTGTTTCCACCTTTTGGCTATTATGACTACACGAATTCTCAAAAATTAATACTAGTACTTTGTGATGCTTTCAGTTACTTTTAAGAGAGTCAGAATTTTTGTTTTAAATATTAACATTACAATACATTTATGTGGCACAGTATACTATGCATTCTACCCCAGACCTAGTCTGCCTTTGTTCAAAGCCTGACTTTGCTACTTACTAGTTGAGCAAGATACTGAATATTTCTGTGCCTCAAATGGTTACCTGTAAAATATGTCTGTTAATAGTTCCTATCATAGGAGTGTTGGGAGAATTCAGTGAGATATAACAAAACATTTAGGGGTGCCTGAGTGGCTCAGTCAGTTAAACTTCTGACTCTTGATTTCAGCTCAGGTCATGATCTCATGGTTCATGGGACTGGGTCCCACATTGGGCTCTGTGCTATCAGCATGGAACCTGCTTGGGATTCTCTCCCTCCCTCTCTCTGCCGCTCCCCTGCTCATGCTCCCTCTCCCTCAAAATAAATAAATAAACTTAAAAAAAACCAAGAAACATTTAGAAAAATGACTTATATAAATGCATGCTATTATTACTTTATTGATATTATTGTCCATTCACAGATTTATTTCCTGTTCTCCTGGAGTAAAAGGTACCTCACTAAAAAAGTAAAGATAGAAACCCTAAAACCATAATGCGAATTCATTTTCTATCAATAAATTTTGTAAAAATGTAAATACTGTTAAGGGACATTGCTATAGATACTTTAATAGAAACATGACTAAAAGCAGAGTTATATTCAGATTAACCTGAGTTAAAGCTCATCCTTATTTCTTACTGTCTGTGTGACCATTAGCAAGCTGCAAAAACTCTCTGAGCCTACATTTCCTTATTTATTAAAATTATGGTATACATGGCTTAGGATTATTGGGAAAAGAAATAAATTAATGGTTATGAAGTCCTCATTATGCCTAGAGTATAGTAAATCCTCAATACATTTTTGTTTTTATTGTTGTTTTATTATTTTCTAGTTATCAGTGTTTATCAAACACCATAAAACTTGATGGCTCAAAGCAATGATTTATTTTTTATATTTCATGGTTTTTTGTGTTGGCTGAGCTCAGTGGAGCAGTTCTCACTTATGGTCCCTCACATGAGTGTCGTCAGTTGACAGCTGAACTGGAATTATCTGAAGGCTCAAGTGGGCTGGATATCTAAGATAATTTGTTCTAGATTCACATGTCTTGTATCTCATCTACAATATAAGGAATACCTTGGTACTATCCAGGCATCTCTCCACTTGAACTTTTCACTTGGCAGCTTGAAGTTCTTGCAACATAGCAGTCTCGGGATAAATTGATTTCTCAAATGGAGGCTGGCCTTCCACAGGGTAAGTAACCTGAAGCCCAGGGTTTAGCTATAAAAATGTTTTGACTTAGCCATTGAAGCCACATAGCATCATGTGTAGGGGATTCTTTATGTTACAAATGAGTCATAAAACAACCCTAGGTTTAGGGGAGAAAATGATACAAGAGTTTGAGAACTAAGGGTGTGATCATTAAGGGGTGAGCAATCTTGGAAATAGAGCTACAATATCGTTACCTCTGTGATCCTGATTATTACCATCTACATAGTCATCACTATCATTATCTATTCTTTTTTTGTGTGTTTATTTATTTACTTTTGAGAGAGAGAACACAAGCAGGGGAGGGGCAGAGAGAGAGAGGAAGACAGAGAATCCCAAGCAGGCTCCATGCTGTCAGTGTGGAGCCCAAGGTGGGGCTCGAATCCATGAACCAAACCATGAGCTCATGGCCTGAGCCAAAATCAAGAATCAGATGCTTAACTGACTGAGACACCCACCTGCCCCTATCATCGTCTATTCTTTTTAACAACAATTTGTTTCAATCTTTTTTGGGAAAGACATGAAAGAAATTGTTAGTACACTTAAGTTACCAATTGTCTTTAGCCAAATAATTGTACTTTTGAAAGTTATTCTAAGAGAATAATCCAAGTTATGAAGTATAATTTATTCATAGAGATGTTGTCCTTCAGATAAATTTGGAAAAAAATGAGAATAACTCAGTAAAAAGAAGTAAATTAAGATTTAAGAATTATTTATTCAGGAAAAATTATTAAGGAAATATTAGGAATGATGGTTTTAAAGGAATTTTTTATAATATTTTATATTTCCACATCATATACATATATATGTGTGTATGTGTACATACATGTATGCGTATATGTTATATATAGAATGATGTAATACGTTGACATTAGCATGATACTTTTAGAAGCAACCAAGGGCTATATATTGGAGTGTACTGAAGGGAAATAATCAATATATCAATATTGCCAAATTATTTAGTGGAATTATGAGGTATTTTTTCATTCCTTTTTCTTTTTTTTTTTAACATTTTACTTATTTTTGAGACAGGGAGAGACAGAGCATGAACAGGGGAGGGTCAGAGAGAGGGCGACACAGAATCTGAAGCAGGCTCCAGGCTCTGAGCTGTCAGCACAGAGCCCTACGCGGGGCTCAAACTCACAAACCGCGAGATCATGACCTGAGCCGAAGTTGGATGCTTAACCGACCGAGCCACCCAGGCACCCCTTTTCATTCCTTTTTCAATTACTAGTGCAAGTGTCATTTTGTGGCCAAACTCTTTGTCCCTTTATATCTTATTGCACTGTCATTCAAAACTCTTTCCCTGCACTATTTCTAATATCCAATGCTTCAGTTATACTAAATTCTTGTAGATTCTTGAATGCACCTTGTTTTTTTTTTTTATTAACAAAAAATTAATGTTTGTTTATTTCTGAGAGAGAGAGAGAAAGAGAGAGAGAGACAGAACATGAGTGTGGGAAGAGAAAAGGGAGAGGGAGACAAAAGTCCAAAGCAGGCTCCAGGCTCTGAGCTGTCAGCACAGAGCCTGATGCAGGGCTCGAACCCACGAACCACAAGACAGTGACCTGAGCTGAAGTCAGTCGCTTAACTGACTGAGCCACCCAGGCACCCCTCACCTTATTGTTTTAACCTCATTAATAATCGTTTTTGGTTCCCCACTTCCTATCCCTCGGTTCACCTCTAATTTTACTTGCAGATGCCATGGACAATTTTGTGGGTTTTTGTCTCACATTGGTAATAGATCAGCCACCATGGCCCATCTTCCTGTTTGACTCTAGCACTTTTTATAGCACCTTAGGTGCCACTGTAGGCCTCAGCACAGGTGGAAGGTGAGGAGGATGAAACATCCCTGGAGCAAAGGCTCAGTTACTGAGGTCAGAGAGGCAGAAGAGAAGTGTTCCAGCTTTCCACCATTGAGTAGACAATTGGGGAGCTACTGTATTCTTTTCTAAGAAGGACTTAGCAGAATCCAACTCCCATTTCTCATAGCAGTTATTTAACCATCACATCTTTATGTCATCTTTCTCATTCCCGGTGCCTTGCTTCTGCATTTTGGAATGACTGCCCAAGTAACATACCTCCTCAAAATTCTTTATCTCAGTTTCTTTTTCTTGGGGATCCCAGTTTCTGACTGGATGTCAGTTTTGGTATCTTGATTTCTTGCTCAGCTTGAAGATTCATTTATATATGCATATATAATGAGGTCAGGTTCCCCCTGACCTCCATGGAATGTTGACTTAGCCTTAAGAATCCAGGCCAATCCAACTTTTCCAGCAAGGCCTTTCCTGATACCAAAGGTGTTTGATTTTTTTGTGCCAGCACACAAACTCCTCCATTATAATATTTATTACAGTGCATTTTAATTGTGTCCTTACATTTAGCAGACTTTAAGGTTTTGAGGATAATGACTTATTGTGCTCCTATTTGTATATTAACATTTGATAGTTGGTATATAATTAAGTACTCACTAGCATCATTTTAACAGATAACTGAATTCATAACAAAAAAATACCATTGAGAATCAAGTGTACTTTAATCCTAGATTGATGAGGATGGTTAACTAAATTACTTAAAATCTCAAGATCCTATGTCTTTATGGTGTCAGTTATTTTCTCTGTGTGTCTTCTATTTTTTTAATGTTTATTTATTTTGAGAGAGAGAGACAGCGAGTAACGGAGGGGCAGAGAGAGAGAGAGAGAGAGAGAGAGAGAAGCAGTTTCTGTGTGGTCAGCTCACAGCCTGACACAACACTTGAACTTATGAACTGTGAGATTATGACCTGAGCTGAAATCAACAGCCAGATGCTTAACAGACTGAGCCCCCCAGGTACACCTGTGGTCCTCTTATTTTTAACAAGATGATGGCATCAGCTCTAAAAATTTATTTAAAATTATCTAAGTTCTATTATTTAAAAATAAGTATATAGCTATATGACAGACCCTAAGGAGATCCCTCAATGCATCATACTCTTTGTAATCTTATAAAAACCCCTCCCCTTAGGTATGGGCAGAATGCATAAATTATTTCTACCCAGGATATTTAAAAATGGCAAAGGTGATGGGACACCACTCCCTTGATTAGTTTACATTATATACCAAAGATGATGGGATGTCATGACTACGGTTATATTATTGTGGGTAAAACTCAGTAAGAGTTAAATATTCTCCTGCTGGGATTGAAGAACCAAAGAGCCACTTTGTGAATTGTTCCTGGGGAAGGCCACATGACAGAGAACTGAGACTACCTCTAGGATTTGCTGGTTGCTTCTGACAGTCAACCAATAATAATCAGGAGCCTTTAGTTATACAAACACAAGAAAATGTATTCTGCCAATAATCAGAATCACAAAAAATGGATTTTTCCCCAGTGAAGCCACCAGATAAGAATACATCCCAGTTGACACCTCAATTGCCTTACAAGACCATGAGGAGAGGATCATAATAATCTTCCCAGACTCTTGACTCATGGAAAGTGTTAGATAATAAATGCATGTTGTTTTAAGTCTCTAAGTCATGTTACATGGCAGTAGAAAATTAATAAAATATAAGTTTAGAGATTATAATTAAAACATTACACTAAAAATGTATTACCTTAGCTGTTTTTGTGACTCAAATATCGGTTTATCAAAATAGTTCTCATCCCCTTTCTCTCTTAAATCCTTTCCCTCCGAGGTCTTCTGAATATTTCAATCATTCCCTTTCTTCTTCTATTTCCCAAGAGGATTTAGATATGACAAGATTTTCATGCCAGTCAGTGTAATGAAGTGAGCATAAAAGTAGCAAAGAAAAAAGTGATGTATTGACACAAAATTCAGAAAACAAGCATCACTATCTGTTGTTGAGAAGCAATTGATAATAGATTGGTATGATAGGCAGAAAACTGGATCCCCAAAGATTTCCAGTCCTGGTCCCCCAAATCTGTGGATTTGTTGCCTTACATGGCCAAATGGACTTTTGTAAGTGTGAGGAAAGTAAGTATCTAGAAATGGGGAGATTATCCTGGATATCTAGGTGTGCTTGATGTAATCACAAGGGTCCTCATAAGTGGAAGCAGAAAGCAAGAGAGATTTGAAATGTTACTCTGCTGGCTTTGTGAATAGAGGAAGGGCAAGAGCCAAAGAAACGCAGGCAGCCTCTAGAAGCTGGAAAGGCAAGAAAGCAGTTTCTCCCCTAAAATGACTGGAGGAGTGCAGCCCTACTGACCCATTTTAGACTTTCAAATTGTGGAATAAACAGACACTTTAAGACTATTCTATTAAATATATTGATTTTTAATTTTTTTTAATGTTTATTCATTTTTGAGAGACAGAGACAGAGCATGAGCAGGGAGGGGCAGAGAGTGAGGGAGACACAGAATCTGAAGCAGGCTCCAGGCTCTGAGTTGTCAGCACAGAGCCTGATGCAGGGCTCGAATCCACAACTGTGAGATCATGACCTGAGCCGAAGTCAGACGCTTAACTGATTGAACCACCCAGGCGCCACTTAATATATTGATTTTTTAAAAATACATTTTTTTACTCTGTCTGTACCTTTATACTTCCCAATAACCATTTTCCCTGGGATAAGCTGAATTATTCATATATATATATATATATATATATATACACACATATATACATGCATATATATATACACATATATATCCTATATATGTGTATATATATATATCTTTTTTTAAGTTTTTAAAAATGTTTTTTATTTATTTTTGAAGGAGAGAGACAGAGCATGAGCTGGGGAGGAGCAGAGAGAGAGGGAGACACAGAATTCGAAGCAGGCTCCAGTCTCTAAGCTGTCAGCACAGAGCCCGATGCGGGGCTTGAACCTGTAAACTGTGAGATCATGACCAGAGCCGAAGTCGGACGCTCAACCAACTGAGCCAGCCAGGTGACCCTGAATTATTCATAGTTATTATAACTTTTAACCAAAAGAAATAATATCAAATAAAAAAAATGCTCAGTGGTGGTTCATTGAGGAATGGCTGCTATCATAATCAAGCATTTTAGGAGATTCTCAAAATTCATGAAAATTCATGAAATACATGAATGCATACAACACAATTTTCCACTGCTGCATACACGTATGTATCTTTTTATAAATTACTCACTGACACACTGCAGGGCTATATCATGTTTTTAGTAGAGATGGAAGGTGAGATTTGTTGGCTGACAGAATTAGAAAGATGTAGCAAAAGTTGGTGCATTCTTCTTCCATTGTTCATCAGACCTAAAAATAACTTGTCAACTTACATGGCAGATACCTTACATAGCACATACTTTACTGTCTTACTTGATCCCAAGTGGTAAATGAAACAAGAAAGTGGGGTTGCTATCCTTCTAATTGTCACCATAAAGGATAAGGGCAACAGCTTATGTATCTGTTACCCTTAACATTAAACATCTTCAGATTCTAGACATTTTTCTTTCCAAGGGGGAAGAAAGGGGCCAGAGCTGTGGTGGACTGGCAAGAGAAGATATCTTTTCATATTACTAAACCCCCATGCTTGATTATAAAGAACTGAAAAATCCTCTTCTGTGAGGAATCCTAAATGACCCAATAAAATTGACATTAATGTAAACCATTGATTATATATTTTTCCTGCACTAAAACAGGAATGAATTGGCCACGTTGGCCTCTAAATGCTTCTATTTTATAATTAAACCTATAATTCAGGTTGCTGTAATCAGAGAGCAGTAATCTTACCAGAACTACATAACCAAAGCTCTATGGTTCAGAAAACTAAATCATTCAAGAACTTGAATATGGATCACTTATATATGATTCAGATACCTGATTATCATTCCTTTAAAATAAATTTTGAAGAAAACAATGCATTAAGTAATTATCTAATGAGATCAACAATTAAAGTAGTGGCAGCAAGGTAAGAGGTTCCTCCAAGGAACTTTGTCCTTCCTTCTTCTCTGAGTCTTTTAAATATATTCGAGAACAAGGCAGGCTACTCAGTTGCTTTATAATCGATTGATGACTGTAAGGAAAAGAATAAGGAGAGTTTAAGTGTTTGTGCCTAATTCATTCTACAAAATCAATCATTAAAATTTGAAACGTATTTAAACATTTTTAGAAAAACTATCAACTTAGAAAGAAAGCAAAAAATGTAAGTGGCACCTCCTTACCATGTCATACAAGGGCAAAGGTCACCCAAAGGTTATCTAGATAAAGATACTTAGTGCAATTCACTGTTCACTGTTGATCCAACGCCCCAGGCTTAGTAAGTTACAACTCAACTGGTAGAATTTTGTCAGGTAGAGATGCAGATAACTTCTATCCAGTAGAATAAATATTACCAAAACTTACAGTTGACAGTCTATTTGACATAAAATAGTTGTATTTAACCCAGTTATCTTTCCCAAACATTTTTTTTATTAAATTATATATCTACACCTCTACCTTGATCTCTGCATCTTAGCTATTTCTCTTTCTTTGTTTCTTCATTCTGTCATCTTTCTGTCTGTCTGTCTGTCTTTCTGTCTTTCTTTGTCCTGTCTGGCTTAATTTCTGTCTTTCTTCTTTCTTTCTTCTCTTATTAATTAAAATTAAATAATCTATGTGAAATGTATTCATTTTATATTTACATGGCAGGCATGTAATTGAACCATTTGAAAATTAGAGTTTAGTACTTTTGTAGGTCATCCACTGAAATATGCAAGTGGGCCTACCTTGGAGCCAAGGTAACTGCCAAGTAAACTTGGAGCCAAGTAAACTGCCTTGCTGGAGAAGTGTATACAGTGTATGTAGTTAAAGGGCTATTTAAATTTGAGCTTTTTTTGTTTGTTGATTGGTTGGTCAGTTGGTTGGTCGGTTGGTTGGTTGGTTGGTTGGTTAATAGAGTAAAATCTGAGTGTAACAGCAGAACTTTTAATTTTGCTGACTCTGGAAATCGCAAGGTTTGCTGTTGTTATTTCTACTATATTACGGTTTTGGTTTGTCTTTTTGTTTCTGATTCATGCAGACTGAAAAGCTATCTTCCATTGGTGGGAACTATGGGTAAAAACTGAGTATGATGGTTGACCATTTGATGATCTCTAGTAGGTGAATAGTGGAGATCAATCCTGTCACCTGAAAGATGACCGAGAATCTAGTCTATATTTATTTTTGTGGATTTGTCTACTTATGAGTTCAAATGCATTAAGACTTTAGTGATCACCAGCAAAGAGAGAAGTTTTCTGGGTCTTGGCCAGATTTAACTTTTATTTGTGGCGGAGGCTGCAGCTCTGAAGCCATAAGCTCAGTCATAGCCCTGAGTGTGTCATTGAGGTGAAGGCTTCCATCTTTTCTTTTCTTTAGGTGAATATAAAGTATTTGGTAACTCTGGAGTGAATTAATAAATTGAATTATTACAGCATTTAAATTAAATGGGCTATATTCAGATTGACATATAGAGTATTTCCAAAATTGACAGAAATTAAGGAAACAGAATTTTTA
Organism: Panthera uncia; assembly: GCF_023721935.1. NCBI lineage: Eukaryota > Metazoa > Chordata > Mammalia > Carnivora > Felidae > Panthera > Panthera uncia. Next base: position 49,888,914 of record NW_026057582.1, on the reverse strand, counting down.
ATATTATAAAATGCTTGACTAAAACATAAATTCTTCTCAGTAAAACTGCTTTTTCAGAACATTTAATGAATTCAGATTACTATAGTTAAAATGAATCTCTGAACAGATCAGATGGTTTAATAAATTTTGTCTAAGAAGATGAAAAGGCAGCATTATGTATTCTCTTTGCTTTTTCATTGTGAAGTATAGCACAAGAATACATTTCATTTTTATGAGATTTAAGTTTATCATAGAGTCCTTTTTAGTCTGAACTTCCTATATGTCTTATTGGGGTTTATTTATCACATAAGCAGACTACTCATCTTTTTTAAAGGTGAATTAGTGTTCAACAAGATTGAATCACAATTCTGATATTTTTATATTTGTTGTATATAAGTTCAAATATTATTTCTAAGATTCTAAGTAATGTAAAAATGTGAGTAAATACTTAATAAATTTAATATATTAATATCATTTGCATAGCTATTTAATTTCTCAGTAATTGGGAATAGTGAAATATTGACTACCAAGTGTGATTTTAAACTTCTACATTTTGCTTTTTATTTTTACATGTTTCAAGAGATTATACCTTTGGGTAATGTTAAAGAAGATCCTCATTTTGCCACCCTAAAAAGATATAAAATAAATGCATGTAACAGTGGGAAATTGTATTATATGCAGTCATGAACTTTGATAGCCTACTAAGATACTTAAGTATGATAGCCATTCCTCAATGAACCACCGCTGAGCATTGTTTTAAATGATATTTTTTCTTTTGGTTAAAAGTTTTAATTAATATGAATAATTCATATTATCCTAGGGAAAATGGTTATTGAAAAGCATAAATAGGGAGTAGAAAAATGTAGCTTTTTAAATCAATATATTAATAGAGTAGTCTTCAAGTGTCTGATGATCCCATAACTAAAAGAAGAGAGTGAAAAACAAAACGTGAATGAATATTATGAAAATGTTTGTAAGGCATGCAGAAAGGAAACTTTTACTTGTCTTGGCTTATAATGTCTGCAAATACTAGATCCATACAGACACAAAGGGTTGTACAAATATTTTTGCTAAAATTGGATCAGTTTGATGTGTTTATTTTTGAAATGTTGTGAAGCATTAACTGCCGAATATTAATGCCAAACTGGAATTTGGCTTTCTCGCTGTTAAAATGATAAACGATCATCTTTCACCTTCTGTGCAATCTGCCCAGATAGTAGTGCTTCCATGGCCCACTGAAGTGATTTTATCTCGAGATAACTTTATCATGCCCTTCATTATTAAAAATAGAACAAAGTTTCCTCACATGTGGAAGAACTCAGCTTTCTTAAAATTATGTTGTTCAGGTATCCCTGTGCTTATCTTAATCTAGTGACCACATATCTTGTGATAAATATTTTGATTTTGCTGTCCCAATATCAGGCCTTCCATCTAGAAAAAGTAAAAATTATAAGGAAAATACTTTTACCTAAAATTGTCTTTTATGTTTCCCAGAAGGCCTCTGGAAAATCATATAGATATGTTCTTTCCTTTATAAAAAAATACACTAGAAATAGATTTGCTTGTTATGCTCCCTATTTTCAATGAGATCAGTACAATTGTAAGACCTGCATAAGAGTTTTCAAATCAGAAAAGATGCTTAGACCACCCTAAGTTAAGACTGTGTAGCTAAAATATCATTAATAGAAATATTTCATTGTTGGTACACTCTATAAATACTTGGGAGAATTATCAACGACTTTGTATTCCATTGCTTGTTCTTACTCTCTTGGGAAACATGACCCAATTCTTAGGAAATAGCTACATGCCATACCTCAAAAAGAATTTTACTCCCACATTCTGATATGGTTAGTGAGTGTAATAAATTGACCACAGTCATTTAGGATAATTATCTAACAGGTTTCTGCTTCCCTCTGATGGTTGCCTGAAGGCTCTGCTTTAAGCTGCTTCTAGAATTTGTAAATTAAACAGTAAAAGGACAATCACAATGCATTGTGGAAAGAATTGTATCAAGTACTTTGAACTAATGATAATTCAAATAGACTGTTGTGTACAGGCTTTGAAGCCCACATCACTTATGTAACTTTTAGACTGTACCAGTGGACCAGTTTTCTTTATAGTCCAGAAACAGATGTGCTCCATGAGAGTGCATTGCTGACCTATAATACAGCAGAATAAGAATTAATTATCCAGGACTAAAGAACTGATGAATAAAATTTAACTATGGTAATTTGTGTGGAATACTGTTGACAAAATTTTAATTCTCTATTTTGATGGATATGTGAAGGAGTAACTATCTGTAACCCTCAATTTAGTAGACTATATTTTTTGAACTTAAATGAAATATTTTTAATGTATATGGTTGTCCCTGAACCTCTTTGTTCTCTTGCCCTTACCCAGAATTTAAAGACAAACACTTTTTTGAGCCTGCTTACATTTTAGGGAAATAGAGACATTTGCATGCATTCAATAAAAACTTGCCTTCCTATTTATTAATGTTTAATTGGACAAATCGATTGTGTAGCCAAGGCATCACATTTGAAAATGATTCTTATTTAATTAGGCATGGCAAGCCCACTATTAAGCTTGGGGTGCTGGGTGGCTCATTCAGTTAAGCATCTAACTATTGGTTTCAGCTCAGGTCATGATCTCACCGTTTGTGAGTTTGAGCCCTGTGTCAGGCTCTGTGCTGACTGTACAAAGCTTGCTTGGGATTCTCTCTCTCCCTCTCTCTCTGCCCCTCCCCTGCTTGCGCTTTCTCTCTCACTCTAGCTCTACTTCTTCCTCTCTCTTTCTCTCTCTCAAAATAAATAAAAAGAGAAAGAATGGTTGACTTCATATGTGGAGCTAGGACTTCCAGACCATACTCACCAAGGAGTTTGTGAAATGCTTTGTCATATGACATATGGAAATATGTGAATACAGTTCTGGCTTGTTACTGGATTTGCAGAGTCCTATTTTGACAAGTGATAAAAGAGGTTAATTCCTGACAGGTAAGGGACATAAATGGGGTCCCTCAAGAAAAGAGAAATTTACCCAAATTTATGAGTATTGTGCATGAAGTCTGGCAGAGAAATTTTCTTGAGGTTGGTTTTCTAGCTTTATAAGAGAAGGTTTTCCAAGCCTAATTTGAGGTTTAGTATAAAAATTTCCAGACAGAAGTTGATTCTCTGGCATTTTTTTTTCTCAATAATGAATGGCTCTAGATTTATAGACATAACTTGGAGATATTGTGGGTTTGGTTCTAGACCATCACAATAAAGCACATATTACAATAAAGTGAGTCACATGAATTTTTTTGGTTTCCCAGTGCATATGCAAGTTATGTTAAAATATTACCATAGTCTACCAAGTATGCAATTGCATTGTTTAAAAAAGCAATATACATACCTTAACTTGGAAATACTTTATTGCTAAATAATACTACCACCTGAGCTTTCAGTAAATTGTAATCTTTTGCTAGTGGAGGATGTTGCATGGATATTAATGACTGCTGACTAATGAGTGCAGTGGTTGCTGAAGGTTGAAGGGACTGTGGCAATTTACTCAAGTAAAACAACAATGAAGTTTGCTGCATTGATTGACTTCCTTTCATGGGCCAACAATTTCCCTGTAGCATGTGATGCTATTCATAGCATTTTATCCATAGTAGAACCTCTTTCAAAATTGAAGTCAGTCCTCTCAAACACTGCCCCTGCTTTATCAACTAAGTTTATGTCATATTGTAAATCCTCTGTTGTCATTTCCACAATTTTCGCAGTGTCTTCACTAGGAGTTGATTCCATCTCCACTTTCTTTGTTCATCTATGAGGAGCAACTTCTCACCTGTTCAACTTTTTTCAGGAGATTGCAGTAATTCATTCACATCTTTAGGCTCCACTTCTAATTTTAGTTCTCTTGCTATTTCCACCACATCTGCAGTTACTTCCTCCACTGAAATCTTAAATCTCTTAAAGTCATCCATGAGGGTTGGAATCAACTACTTCCAGACTCATTTTACTGTTGCTGTTTTGACCTTTTCCCATGAATTATGAATGTTGTTAATGATATATAGAATGGTGAATCCTTCCTGTAAGGTTTTCAATTTACTTTGGCCAAATCATCAGAGGAGGATAGAGGATCTCTAGGGCAACTATATAGCTTTACAAAATGTATTTCTTAATAATAAGACTTGAAAGGCAATATGACTCCTTGGTCCATGGGCTGCAGAATAGATGTTGTGTTAGCAGGTGTGAAAACATTAGTTTCATTGTACATTTCCATCCAAGCTGTTAGGTGGCAATGTCAATGAGTAGTAATATTTTGAAAGGAATCTTCCTGAGCAGTATGTCTCAACAGTGGGTTTAGTATATTCAATAAACCATGTTGTAAACAGATTGGCTGTCACCCAGGCTTTGTTGCATTTTTATAGCACAGGTAAACTAGACTTAACATAATTCTTAAGGGCCCTAGGATTTTCAGTATGGTCAGTGGACATTGTCTTCAACTTAAAGCCGCCAGCTGCTTTGATTCCTAATAATACAGTCAGGCTGTCCTTTGAACCTTTGAAGCCAGGCATTGACTTCTCTTCTTTAGCTATGAAAGTTCTAGGTGGCACCTTATTCCAATAGAAGGCTGTTTTGTCTACACTGAAAATCTGTTCTTGACTATATCCGCCTTCATTAGTTCTCCTAGCTAAATTTCTGGATAACTTGCTGTAGCTCCTACATCAGCATTTGCTGCTTCATTTTCACTTCTATGTTAAGGAAACGGCTTCTTTCTTTAAACGACATGCTAGGTTCATATTTTTCTTTTGCTAGGTTCATATTTTTCTTTTGCAGCTTCCTTACCTTACTCAGCCTTCATAGAATTAAAGAATGTTAGGGCCTTGCTCCGAATTAGGCTTTGGCTTAAGGGAATATTGTGGCTCATTTGATATATCCAGATCACTAAAACTTTTTCCATATCGTGAATCCATCAGTTTCATTTTCTTATCATTTGCATGTTCATGGGAGTAGTACTTTTAATTTCCTTCAAAAACTTTTTCTTTACATTCACAACTTGGCTAACTATTTGGCATGGAAGGGCTAGCTTTAGGCCTGTCTTGTTTCTTGGCATGCTTTCCTCACTAAGCTTAATAGTTTCTAGCTTTTGATTTAAAGTAGAGACTTGCCACTCTTCCTTTCACTTTTTGGCCATAGTAGAGTTTTTAATGGGCCTAATTTCAATATTGTGTCTCATGTAATAGGGAGGCCAAAGGAGAGTAAGAGAGAAGGGTAATATCTAGGTGGTACAGCATTAAAACACACACAGTGTTTATCCATTAATTTTACCATCTCATAAAGGTGTCAATGTGTGGTGCCCCCAAATATTTACAATAATAACATCAAAGATCACTGATCGTTGGGGCGCCTGGGTGGCTCGGTCGGTTAAGCGGCCGACTTCGGCTCAGGTCATGATCTCGTGGTCCGTGAGTTCGAGCCCCGCAGTCGGGCTCTGTGCTGACAGCTCAGAGCCTGGAGCCTGTTTCAGATTCTGTGTCTCCCTCTCTCTGAGCCTCCCCCGTTCATGCTCTGTCTCTCTCTGTCTCAAAAATAAATAAAATAAAAACAAAACAAAAAAAAAGATCACTGATCGCAGGCCATTATAAAAAATATGATAATAAATATTAAAACCTTTGAAACGTTGTAAAAGTTACCAACATGTGACACAGAGACATGAACGGCGAATGCTGTTGGAAAAAAAAAAAGGTGCCTATAGATTTGTTCTGTGCAAGCTTGCCACAAACCTTCAATTTATAAAAAACTCAAAATCTGTCAAGTGCCATAAAGTGAAGCACAGTAAAATGAAGTGTGCCTGTACAGAGCCAACTCAGGAAGATTTGTATGGTTAATGAATATTCTTGTAAAACCTATGTAAATAATCCAGCCCATTCACATTTGTGAATACGTTTATGAACACAAACACATTTATGAACATAATTACAAACAAATCACATTTTTATGAACAATAAAAATATTTGGAGATTACTTATGATGATAAGGTGATAAAAAGTCAAAACAGATCTGAAATTTAAGTGGAAAGTGTATTTCTAGCTGTTATTTAATGAGAAACAACTCAAGGGTTATCTTGGAGATTAACTTAGTATGACATTGTGTGCTACTGATTTACAGTCCCAGGCATTATAATGCTGCATGCTAACTTACAGAGCTTTCCAGAGTAAAGAGGTAATTGATTCCTGTAAGGTGGAACTAGTAATCCCAATGGTTATAGATTATAGCCTTGTTGGACTTTAAATGGTTTTGTATCTAATGGAGGAATCATATACTAGTATGACTATTATTTACTAATAAGTAAATGAAGAACTCATTTACTTATTAAACTGTGTACCTCACATTATCCCCCATTATTTAATTAGTTGAACACATTTTAAAATGAGTGTGTTGTATGAGAGACATGTTTCGTAATATATTGAAAATTATACTTTAATAAATATTAATACACATATTAAAATGTCTCCAGTTATGCCATTTTCTTACCACTAGCTATTAGTGGAATGTAATTTTAGATACTTTTTCAGCTATATATCTCTACTAGATATATAATCAAGGTACTCCATGCAAAGATAAGGACATTTGGAAAATTTCCTATTAAGACATTTTAAGTCTTCTGGGAAACATGCCAAAGTGGGAGGATCCTAATCTCACTTCATCCATGGATACAACTAGTAACACCTACATCAGTGTAAATAACCCATAAAACAACTCAGGAACTTGCAAAAAAGACTCTCCACAGCTAAATGTATAGAAGAGACCACATTCAAAAGGGTAGGAAAGGAAGAGACACAGGGGGGAGCTAAATGGACCAATGGGACTGTCCCTGGGAGGGAGGGGTGCAGCAGGTGTGGAAGGGGGAGAAGAGCACATCCCCAAGACAGGCACTTCAGCACAGGGGACCTGCACAGAGTTGAATTCCCATGATGTTTTGCTTTGAAAACCAGAGGAGCCCAACAATCAGTAGGGTTTAACACCTGGAACTTTAAAAACCACTGGGCTCAGGAGGGCAGTCCCCTGCCTTTAAAAAGACAGCACAAGAAATAGCCCCACTGAGATACAACATAGAAGAGCGGTTTGAAAAATGCCTGGGATATACAAGAAGAAAGTATATTTACTAATCTCAGAGAATGTGCTGGAGGGGCAGGGATCACTGGGTGCTTCTCCAAGAATAAAACAGCTGGTGGGTACCATTTCCCTCCCATGTCCCGCAGCCTACTTACATAGACCCTTATAGGATGAACTCAGCATGAACACTCTCCACCTAGCTTACTAACAGTGTTCCCCACCCCCCATGTTCTCCCATGGTTGATCCAAGCCTGGGCAGGAGTTTTCCCAGGAATCTGTAGTTCCTCTCTTTCAGCTGACCAGCACAGACTTTGAAACGGTAGATGTCGTGCCCCCACATTCTCCTGCAAATGCCCCCAGTTTCCAATATGCCATTGGCCACAGCCCATCCAAAGTGGTGTCACAAGCCTGATAGTATGCAAGAAGCCCTAACAGGGACCAGCACCACTCCAAAGTGACTCCTGCCTTGGAGAGAGGGGAAGATAACCACATACAGCAGTCCAACTGCTGCCCCAACAGTAGGCTGGGGGCAGACATCTAGGCTGACTGCAGGCCCCATAAATCAATTAAAGCTTCTCAAGGGACAGTGTAGGGAAAGTGTCCTGTAGTTCAGTTCTGTTGCACTACTGGCAAACACCTGGTCTGACTCAAGTCAAGCCCAAGGCAACTCCAGACTGACCACTAACAACATAAGGACCAAACCCTGCCCTCAACAGGCACAGAGAACCATTGTAGACAACTACATTAAAAGCAAACATGACCCAACCACAAGGGTAGGGCACATGCAACACACTTGGGAAACACACCTGAAGTGCCAGGTTCTGGTGAACAGATAATGTTGCACTATAGGACACCACAGGACCTTCTTCAAAGGCACTACTCTCAAGAGCAGGAGATGTAGCTGACTTTCCTAAACATAGAAACAGACACAGAGTTAGACAAAATGAAGAGACCAAAAAATATTTCCCAAATGAAAGAACAGGACAAAAGCACAGCAAGAGATCTAAACAAAATGGAGATAAGTAATATGCCTGATAGAGAATTTAAAGTAATGGTCATATAGATACTACTTGAGTAAAGTGGAGTTCAGGGAGACCCTCAACAAAGAGATAAAAAACATAAAAGAGAGCTAATCAGACATGAAGGATTCAATAAATAAAATTAGAAATACTCTAGAGGGAATAAGTAGTAGACTAGAGGAAACAGAAGATGGATCAGGGACATGGAGGACCAAGTAATGTAAAGAATTGAGATGAACTAGAGAGTTAGAAAAAAAATAATAAATGAAAGTAGACTTAGAGAGCTCAGCAATACCACCAAGAATAATAACATTTGCATGATAGGAATCACAGAAGGAGAAAAGAGAAAAAAAGGGGGCATAAAATTGATGTGAAGAAATAATAGCTGAAAACTTCCTGAATCTGGAGAAGGAAACAAATCTAGATCCAGGAGGCACAGAGAGACCCCAGAAAATCAAACCAAAGAGGCCCACACCAAAGAACATAGTAATTAAAATGGTAAGAATTAGTGACAAAGACAGAATTTTAAAAGCCACAGGAAAAAACAGTTACATACAAGGGAAACCTCATAAAGCGATCAGCTGATTTTTCAGAAGAAACTTTGCAGGCCAGAGGAAGTGACATGATTAACTCAAAATGCTGAGGGAAAAAACCTGCAGCTAAGAATATTCTGTCCAGCAAGTCTATCACTCAAAATAGAGGAGAGATAAAATGCTTCTCAGAGAATCAAAAAGGAATTCATGACCACTAAATCAGGCCTGCAAGAAATGCTAAAGAGGACTCTTTAAGAGGAAAGCAAAGACCATAAATAGGAATAAGAAAAGTGAGAAGCACCACAGAAGTAAAATTAAGTATATCCATTAAAATCAGTCAAGGGATTCACAAAATAAAAGGATGTAAAGTATTATACCATATACCTAAAATGTGGACGGGAGGAGGGAAGTAAAGAATGGATTTAAACTTAAGCAACTGTCAACTTAATATAGACTGCTAAATGCATAATATGTCACACATATACTTAACTGAAACCTCAAATTTAAAACTGGCAATATATGATAAGGAGAAAGGAATCCAAGTATATCACTAAAGAAATCCAGCAAACCGTGAGAGCAAAGAGCAATAAGAAAACTATAAAAACAATCATAAAACAAGTAACAAAATGGTCATAAATACATAGTATCAACAATTACTTTGACTATAAATAGACAGTGCACCATTTGAAAGACGTAGGGTGATAGAATAGAAAAAAAAAGTAAATCCTCTCTATATGCTGCCTACAAAAATCTACCTTTAGACATAAAGACACATGCAGATTGAAAATGAAGGGATGGAAGAGCATTTATCGTGCAAATTGAAGTTTAAAAAAAGCCAGGATAACAATACTTACCTAGACAAAATAGACCTTAAAACAAAGACTGTAATAAGATTCAAAGAATGACACTACATAATCAAAAGGATACAATCCAACAAAAAGATATAAAAATTGTAAATATTCATGCACCAAATGTGGAAGCACTCAGACACATAAAGCAGCCAATAACAAACAAATAAAGAAAGTAATCAATAGTAATACAATAATAGTAGGGACTTTAACACCCCATTTATATAAGTGAATAGATCATCCAAACAGAAAATCAACAAGGAAACAGTGGCTTTGAATGACACATTGGACCAGATGGATTTAACAGATATATTTAGAGCATTCCATCCTAAAACAGCAAAAATATACATTCTTTTCAGGTGCACATGAAACATTCTCCAAAATAGATAACATATTAGGCCACAAAACAAGTCTCAACAAATTAAAAAAAGATTGAATTCCTACCATGCATCTTTTCTGACAATGCTATTAAGCTAGAAATCAACCAAAAGAAAAAAATCTAGAAGGAAGAAAAATACATGGAAGTTAAATAACATGCTACTAAGCAATGAATGGGTCATTCAAGAAAGAGCAAATAAAGAAATACATGGAGGCAAATGAAAATGAAAACACAATGGTCCAAATCTTTAGGATGCAGCAAAAGTTGTTCTAAGAGAGAAGTGTACAGCAATACAGGCCTACCTCAAGAAGCAGAAAAATCTCAAATAAACAACCTAATCTTATTACTAAAGAAGTTAGAGAAAGAACACAAGTGCCTGGGTGGCTCAGTTGGTTAAGCTACCCTTTTCGGATTAGGTCATGATCTCACTGTTTGTGAGATCAAGTCCCATTTTGGGCTTTCTGCTGCCAGTGCAGAGCCTGCTTTGGATCCTCTGTCCCCTTCTCTTTTAGACCCTCCCCAGCTCTCTCTCAAAAATAAATAAATATTAAAAAAAAAGAAATGAAAAAAAAAAGATCAAACAAAACCCCAAACCAGTAGAAAGAAGAAAATAAACATTAAAGCAAAAATAAATGAAATAAACACTTAAAAAACTAGAACAAATCAGTGAAACCAGGAGGTGTTTCTTTGAAGAAATCAAGAAAAATAATAAGCCTTTAGCCAGAATTAAAAAAAAAGACTCAAAATCAGAAATTAAAGAGAAGAAAAAACAAGTGACATCCAAGAAATGCAAAGTGTTATGAGAGAATATTTGAAAAATTATATACCAGCAAATTGGATAACCTAGAAGAAATGGATAAATTTCTAGAAACATATAATCTCCCAAAGCTGAATCAGATAGATATAGAAAATTTGTACAGACTGATTACCAGCAAAAACAAACAACAACAACAAAAACCAAATCAGTAAGGAAAAAAAAATCAATCAAAAGTTCAAGACCAGATGAGTTCACAGGAGAATCTTATCAAACATTTAATAAAGAAGATTTAATACCTATTCTTCTCAAACTGTTCCAAAATATAGAAGAGAAAGAAAGCTTTCAAATTCATTCTACCAGGCCAGCATTACCCTGCTACCAAAGTCAGATAAAGACACAACCAAGGGAGAACTACAGTCCAATATCTCTGATGAATATCTCCTCAAGAAAATATTAGCAAACCAAATCCAACAATACAATGAGAAAATTTTTCACCATGATCAAGTGGTATTTATTCCAGGAATGCAATGGTGGTTCAATATTCACAAATCAATCAGCATGATACATACATTAATAGAAAAGAGGATAAAAACCATATGATCATTTCAATAGATGCAGAGAAAGCATTTGACAAAGTACAATATCCATTTAAAAATGCCAACAAAGCAGGTTTATAGAGAATATACCTCAACATAATAAAGGCCATATATGAAAAATCACAGATTACATCATATTCAATGGTGAAAAACTTAGAGCTTTTCTCCCTAAGATCAGAAACAAGACAAAGATGTACTCTCTCACATTTTTATTCAACATAGTACTGGAAGTCCTAGCCATAGCAATCAGACAAGAAAAAGAAATAAAAGGCATTCAAATTGGTAAGGAAGAAGTTAAACTTTCACTATTTGCTGATGACATAATACTATATGTAGAAAACCCTAAAGACTCCACCAAAAAGCTCCTAGAAGTAATAAATGAATTCGCTATGATCACAGGAGAAAAAAACAATATGCAAAAATTTCTTGCATGTCTATACATTAATAATGGAGTAGAAGAAAGAGAGATTAAGAAAAGAATTGCACCCAAAATAATAAAATACCTAAAAATAAGCTTAACCAAGGATGTGAAAGACCTGTATTCTGAAAACTATTGATGAAAGAAATTGAAAATGACACAAGCAAATGGAAAGATATTCCATGCTTATGGATTGGGAGAATAAATATTGTTAAAATATACATACTACCCAAAGTAACCCACATGTTTAATACAATTCCTATCAAAATACCAATAGCACTTTTCAGAGAATTAGGCAAACAATTCTAAAATTTGTATCGAACCACAAAAGACCCTGAATAGCAAAGAAATCTTGAAAGGGAACAAAACTGAAGATATCACAATTTGATTTCAAGATATATTACAAAGCCTTAGTTATCAAAACAGTATGGTACTAGCACAAAAATAGATACATATAGATCAGTGGAACAGAATAGAGAGCCCAGAAATAAACCTATACTCTTACTGTCAATTAATCTTCAACAAAGGAGGCAATAATATACAATGGGAAAAAGTCTACAACAAAAGGTTCTAGGAAATTGGATAGCTACATGCAAAAGAATGAAACCATACCACTTTCTTTCCAACACCAAACACAAAGATAAACTAAAAATGGATATAAGACCTCAATGTGAGACTTTAAACCATAAATACTAGAAGAAGCACAGGCAGTAATTTCTCTGACATCAGCCTTAGAAACATTTTTTTAGATGTGTCTCCTGAGGCAAGGGAAGCAAAAGCAAAAACAAACTATTGGGAACACACTAAAATAAAAAGTATCTGCATAGTAAAGGAAACTATCAACAACTCTAAAATACAACCTACTGAATGGGAGATGTTTGCAAATGACATATGCAAAAAAGGGTTAGTGTCCAAAATGTATAAATAACTCATACAACTCAACACACATACACACACGTAAAAAAAAAAAAAAAAAAAGGCCACAAATAATCCAATTAAAAATGGGAAGAAGACATGAACAGGTATTTCTCCAAAACAGACATACAGATGGCCGTCAGTCCTATAAAAATATGCTCAACATCACTAATCATCAGGAAAATACGAAACAAAACTACAATGAGATATCACCTCACACCTGTCAGTATGGCTAAACTTAAAACCACAAGACCCAAATGGCGGTGATGATGTGGAATGAAAACTGGTGTAGCCACTCTGGAAAACAGTATGGAGATTTCTCAAAAATTTAAAAATACAATTACCATATGATCCAGTAATTTCACTACTGGATATTTAACCAAAGAATAAAAAACCCCACTAATTTGAGAAGATATATTCATCATGCACCCCTGTGTTTACCACAGCATTATTTAAAATAGCCAAGGTATGGATGCTATTCACAGGTCCATCAATAGATGAATGGATAAAAAAGAGGTAATATGTAAACACACACACACACACACACACACACACACACAGATACATACAGACAATAGAATATTATTCAGTCATAAAAATAATGAAATCTTGTTACTTGCAACAACATGGATGGATCTTAATGCTAAGTGAAATAAGTCAGAGAAAGACAAATACTGTATGATTTTACTCATATGTAGAATTTAAGAAACAAAACAAAGAAAACAAAGACCTAAAAACATCCCAGATTCTTAACTATAGACAAAAAACTGATGGCTACCCAAGGGGAGGTAGGTGGGGGGATGGGTGAAATAGGTAAAAGAGATTACGAGTACACTTATTATGATGATCATTGAACCAGGTATAGAATTAGTGAATCCCTATTATTGTACACCTGAAACTAATATAACACCATACACTATACTGGAAATAAAATTTAAAAAAATTATATATTTAGTGAAAATAACTTGGGTGGGGAAAAAAACTTTTAGGTAATGTTCTAATTATATGAATTTTGACACATTTCTAAGTGACTTATGTTTAAGTTAAACATTCTTCTCTATCCTTGACAAGATTATGTTTATTCTCTAGAATTCTAGGTTCTGGAGATATTTGGGGAAATATTCGAAACTTGAAAATTAGCACACAAATGTAAATTACTATCATTTTATCTTACCAGGCTGATAACTGAAATATTTTTCTATTCTAATATGCTCTATTTTCCATTACATTGTTGGTATAGTGGTGTTATACCTACTCAGAATTCAGTTATTATGAAAGCCTGTCATTAATTTTAGGTCTATTTCCAGATACCCAACTAATCCCCAAAAGCTTTTATTTTAACAGTGAAATGAACTTATCCTATCATTAGTCCTTGGGCCTTTTGAAGAATTGCTGTAAAAATCATTCTTCTTTTTACCAATTTCATCTTTTGTCCTTGTTCTTTTTAATCTTGCATTATAAATTTTGACTGTGTCTACAGTGGTATTATTTTAAATGCCAAGAGATATGCATATGAAGATCACCATCTTTATTTTAATAGTAAAGTATATATATGCATATTGACATTGGTAATGGCAAAAATATTATTTCTTCCATACATTCAATGTTCACTAATTACATAAAAGAAAGGAAAATTAAAGGATATCTTTTAAAATCACAAGAAAAGAACCTCATTTCTTGTTACCTATTTAACATAATCTCCTTTTTGAGTTTATTTTCCATTCATGGAGATAAATCCTTTGAATGTTGTAATTTCAGGATATTTCTTTTCTACTCTTTTGAGAACAGTAGACATTTACCTTAATAGTTATTCAATATAATTTTCAAAATTTTAAGGTAGGCTTTCTGGCAAATAAAAAAAATAGGTCAGAACTTTCTTTCAGTGATGTTGACAATGTCTTGCTCTGGAAAATACTGTAAAACTACCTATAACGCTATTATTACCACATTTATCTTATCAATGGTGGTTTATTAGAATGAAAAATGCTATTTAAAAAGTGTTTTTTTAAGTTTCTTTTAGGAAAGCTGTACTTTTTACCATTAATAAGCAATTTCATTATTACGTGAAGGCAACAATACTTCCTTTACTCTTTATAAAGACACTTACATACCATATGAATGTTATACTTAATTTCAAGGAAAATTAAACAAGTTATTTTGAATGTTATTTTCATAACAACATAAAGTATCTCAGCACCATATTTTAATAAAATGTAGTAGTTGAACCAATCTGTTGGCGATCAGAGAAGACAGGAAACCTGCTGATATATATGATTGCTCTAACTTAAGGGGTTGGCAACCTTTAACACTTGTACCAGATGGTGACACACTAGGATATTTGGATTGGCAACCAGCCTCTGGCAGTAGCTCAACCCCCTCTGTCTTTACTACTATTTGGAGTTATTGCTACTATTCTTGGCCATTGGCATAGTCACCATCAATAACGATCTTGGATCTCACAAAGTTACTGTGGCCTCCAGGTCGTTCTACCCCATCTGCTCTAAACTCTGTACTAGCAAATGAAAAAAAGGAAAAGATGTTTTAAATCCTGAAAGGGTGTTTTTTTAAATAGTTTTATTATGTGGATTACAGTTCCTGGCACATAAGAAATCCACTGTTTCATTGAGCAGTATCCTCATCAAGTGGTCGCCCTGCCGTGGGGTGACAGCCACAATGATGAGGAACTCATAGTTTACCTTTTCATAGCTGAAGTCAAGAGCAAGTAAAAGAATTGAAGTTGGGCTTTAAGACTACACAAGTATTGGCTGTGATGATATAGATGAAAACTTCTGCAGTGTGAAAATTTTATAAACTTGCCCATGATAAAAATTAAGTTAAATAGAATAAAAAGGAGAATAATTATTATTATCAACTGTTTCGGTTCATTTCCAATATTCCTTGCTTTACTAATCTATAAAAAATGGACGAAGGATATGATGGTAAAATTACTGACTCGCTACACACACTTTAATGTCTAACATGTGCACTGATTTTTTTTTATTAACACTCCTCCAAACTCATCCAAAATATAGTAGTTTGCTTGTATAATTACAATAACTTCTCTATTTGCTGCCCCACTTCTCTCTCTATTGTTAACAATCAAACAAAATTTCTCAAAAATAAGTTTGAAATGATGAGGGAGAAAAGCCGCTCATTTCAGATAGGAGAAATACACTAAAAAAGAAAAAAAAAATCAAAGTCTCCCACGCAGAAAGAGCCAATGATGGTACCTATAGGTCTAGTCATTTCAAGGCTGTCAGCAATTCTGATTGAACACAGTTTGGGTCAGTGTTTTTATTTTTAAGGAAAAAAATACCCATATTCAATTGCAAAATACAGGAACATTCTTATTTTATGCTGGTTTCAAGAAACAAAGCTTTAAGAATGCTTCTTAAAGGGGCACCTGGGGGGCTCTGTTGATTAAGTGTCTGACTCTTGATTTTGGGTCAGGTCATGATCTCTTGGTTTCTCAAGTGGAGCCCTGCATGGGATTCTGTGCTGACAGCAGGGAGCCTGTTTGGGATTCTCTCTCTCTCTCTCTCTCTCCACACACTCTGTCCCTCCCCTTCCCTCTCTCTTTCTCAAAATAAATAAACATTAAAAAAAAGAGAGAGAGATTGCTTCTTAAAAACACATGATTCCTATTTATGAAGCATTTTCTATTTCTTTGTAATTCAAGGTTGCTTTTAGGAAGATCTGCCACTCTGGGCTCATCTTAAAATGTAGGCCTTTGAGAAATATAACCCTTTTCTTTTGAGAAATATGAAACTCTCATAGTTTGAGAAACTTGATGTGTTCAACCTAGTATAGAACTAGACTGAAGGCAAAATGTCACCTTTGTTTCCTTTTTCACTCTCTGAACCATTCTCTACCCAAAAGCTAGAATGATATTTACAGAATGCAAGCAGGATCATATTCTCATTAAGACACAGCAATGATGATTTTGTGCACTGGGCATGTATTCCTCCTGCTCTAATGGGTATTAAATAGAATCTGGCCCTTTTTTTAGTATATGTGCTATTGAAGCAAGCACTAGAATCTGGTCTTTTTATTCCTACAACTTTAACTCATACTGAAAATTTAAATTATCTACATTAGAGCCACACATTTTAAAGGGACAAAAAAATGAAAACTGGCTCCCTAAACATGATTTTACTGTCCATAAATTCTTGCTCAGGAGGAAAAAAAATCTTAGGTTTCAAAAAGTTCTAGAATTGAAAAACAGGTTACTTAGCTTGGCCTTATCAAGGTAAAAGACTCTTTTATCAGAATGATAGTTCACTCAACTGGATTTATCAAACAACTGTTTATTCTTCTGAGTGCATTTTAAAACCTCAGCTGTTTCCATCAACCTTAAAATTTTTATATAAGGAAGTTTGTCCATGAAAATAAGCTCTACATTGAAACCTCTGCCTTAAATTGAACTGCAGCAATATAAAAAATATCTTGTCCTTAACCTTGACCTTAGGTATCTGTCAAGACCAATATCTCTCTTTATACAGTAATTGATCAACAAGGGTCTGCTTAATCAACAGGTTATTTTGGTGATTTTTTTAGGAGGTAACTCCTTAAGCTGCGTCATAGTATCCTTCATCTCTGGCTTCTCTCCTTGTATTTTTATCTGGTTGAATTATTCCCTTTCTTCAGAAGTCTATATAAGTATTCCCTCCTCAGACGGACATAGGACCTGCAATTTCCTACTTTTCTCTCTCCATTATATTTATAACTATTTGTAACATGAAATGATGTGATTGCTTACTCAATGGTGCTTTGCTTGTTTTCTCTCTACTGATATATTCATGAGGAGCTCAGGAACTACTAAGTTATTCTACATAACTATATCCTGAATAAATGTGGAAAGAAAGAAAGAGACACTGAGGATACAAAACAATGAGATACAGTTCTTATTCAAACACTTCTTGGGGGGTCAAATAAAGAAAATACAGAATTTAATATCTGTTTAGTCCGTGTACATAAGTGTCCAAAAGTAGTGCGAACTACAGCAATAAATGCTGATATTAAGAAATAAACTTGACAAATCACCTGCAGTTAGAAAAATGACGTGTCTTGAGTGATTGAAAAGGGAAATTACTGGCCAGGAAAAAAAAATCTGCTAAAAAGGAGTCTGACCTTACAGTGATGCTGTCAACAACAACAACAAAACAGGCAAGTAGTTTCTAAATATTCAGTGCTGAATGAAAAAGCGTTACTGTCAGGCATGAAACCTGATCCCGCACAATGCCTGACTAGGCACTCAGGGGTGAGGTTTGAAGGACAAGTAATATTGCCAGACCTTTACAACTAAAAGGCATTTACTACGTTTATCCCCTATTAGGAAAGCAAAGTCTCTAATTAATGTTAATTGAGTGGTGATATATGGGTTTATTGGCACTGGACCGTTATCAATTGATGCATAACAAATTACTCCAAAATTAAGTGACTTATAACAATAAATATTTACTAACTCGAACAATTTATTTTTTAATAGTAATATTTGAATAACTCTATGGCAGCAGATGGTGACTACACTTATTGTGGTCAGCAATGAGTAATATATACAATTGTCAAATCACTATGTTGTACTCCTAAAACTAAAATAACATTGTATGCCAACTGTGCGTCAATAAAAAAAAAAAAAAAAAAAAAAAAAAAAAAGTCAAAACATTTTCTTTTTTTTTTTTTAATTTTTAAATTTTATTTAAATCCAAGTTAATTAACACATGGGGTAGTAATGATTTCAGGAGTAGAATTTAATGACATCAGTTACATATAACACCCAGTGCTCATCCCAAAAAGTGCCCTCCTTGATGCCCATCACCCATTTAGCCCATCCCCCCACCCAATACCCTCCAGCAACCCTCAGGTTCTCTGTATTTAAGAGTCTCTGATGGTTTGCCTCCCTCTCTTTTTACCTTAACAATTTCTAAAAGCTGGATTTCCGGACTGACTCAGCTGAGTGGTTATTAAGGGGTCTTTTATGGTGTTTGCCAGGACTGAATGAAAGTTTGACTAGGACTAGGGAATTCACTGCCAGGATATATGTGTGCACAGATACATAGATACCTCCATACATATCCATATACAATCAAGCAGTCAAATAGCATTTATTTGATTGGTTGTTTGCTGGAAAATCTTAGCCAATACCAAGCTTCCATAAATTTTGTCAACTCATAAAACCTTAGGAGGAGTTCAAGCCTGATAAGTTTTCTGTGAAAATGTATGCTAAATTATCAGTTTGCTGGAGTAGTTTGCAAGGAGATTTGCCAGGGAGAGCCACAAGGGACAATATTTCTGTTACTCAGGATATTTGGATCCTAAGAGAAGTATTTCCATAAACCTCAGGGTGTTCTGCGGTGAAGGTCTTCCTGTTCAGGGTACTCACAAATTATGTGTGAACTCAGTTCACACAGGTCTGCTTGCTGGAGGAACAGTGAGACTATGTGAAGAAAAACAGTATTTTTTTACTGTTTTAAAAAGATAGCTCTGTAGAAATTCATGAGAGGCCTAGTACTGAAAGGGAGGTCAAGCATGTTAACTGTCGGAATCAGAATCCATGTGAATATACATGTACACACATATATGTACACACATGTACATGCACTCACGTATAACACATATTTGCATGCATAAATACATAGATGGAAAAATATATAAATGAGTGTATATATCCAATGCAAGATAGAAAACTAAGAAGTTCACTTGCTTGTCTTACCTCCTATTTAGGGGGAGAAAAGATACTGAGGATGCAGAGACAGTAAAATAGAACAAAGAAAATGTAATTGGAAATGCTGTGAATGGGAAAATTCATCAGTAAGCACATACTTATATGGCTTTCTGGGTTACTGAAAGTAAAATAATCAACAGCATATCAGATAAATTTTTTCTCATTTTATTTTTTACTGTTAATATTTTTATTATTGATACTGTTTATCTCTTTTTTTTTTAAAGTTTATTTATATTTGATAGACACAGGGTATGAGCATGAGCTGGGGAGGGGCAGAGAGAGAGAGGGAGACACAGAATCCGAAGCAGGCTCCAGGCTCCAAGCTGTCAGCACAGAACCTGATGTGGGGCCTCAACCCACGAACTGTGAGATCATGACCTGGGCCCAAGTCAGATGCTTAACCGACTGAGCCACCTAGTCGCCCAGACAGTGTTCATCTCTTATTTCTGGCATTTCCATTTGAGTCATCGTTTCTCTTTGTCCTCAGACATGATGTCTTTTTCCACTAAGTCCATTAATATATTAATAATAGTTATTTTAATGTTCCTCTGCAATTATTCCAGCATCTGAATCAGCTCCAAATCTGTTGATTTCTTCATTGTTCAATAAGAGGTTTTGTTTTCATTTTTGTTTTAGGCGTATCCCATAATTTTGACTTCCTGCTGGACATTGAACACAGAACAGTAAAGAATGAGATAAATAGCACTTCTATCTCCTCTCCTCTTACGCTCTCAGGGCAGGCACTTGGGCCAAGCTAGTTGGAAGATGATCTGGGTTTGGGTACCATTATTGCTTCTATCACCTTCAGTGCAGTACAGTTTCAGAGTCTTCTAGTGATGAGCTTCTCTTACCTTCTGCTTTGAGCAGGAACTGGTTGCCTGCAAGTTTTCCTAATCTAATGCTCATGCTCTGTTCTCAACTTTCTGGGGTCTACACCTGACAGAGAGAGCTCCCAACACCACACTCTTGCCCCTCCCCAGTAGCGAAATATCATTGCTTGTTTGTTGGTGCTAGGCAACTTCAGTTCTTTGATGGTCACCAAAACAGTTAAGATTTTGGAGTTTATTTGCATTTTTCTTCTTATTATTTAGGAATGATATACTTTGCAATGCTTTACATTATGAACAAGGGTAGAAAAGCTTACCTTTCTTTTCGAAAACAATTTTCCGGGGTATATATTCTTATTTAAAAAGGTTTTCTTACTTAATCCTTTAATATGGCACTCCACTATGTTTTAGCTTGCATTGTTGGCAAGAAGACTGATATCACTCTTATCTTTGCTTTTTTGTATATAATGTCTTTTCTCTTGCTGCTTTTAATACTTCCACTTTATCACTTTTTTTTTTTAACAATTAGAGAATGATATATACTTTGGTATGGGTTTCTTGTTATTCTTCAGTCTAGAAATGATCTATCAGAAGAGAGAGAGCTCACTGGGCTCACCTTGATAGCTTGCCTTCTTTCTTGGATACTGTCTTGCCTTGCAGGTGACCCAAGTGCATATATTTTGAAATTTGCTGTTTCATATATTTTGTTTAAGTTACACTTTGTTTAAGGAAGAAGGGTAAAGTTAGTCTTTTTAATCTCATCTTGGCCATCACAAGTTTCATTACACATTTGATTGACACAATTTTTAAAATTTGATTTGCTTTAACAATTAAGTAAAATTTTCCTTATTGAGAACTGTAGATTGAGAAATTATATTTATATTTTTGTATTTTGTAAATTCTTTTATTTCACTATTCTTAAACAATTTGGATTTCAATATGCAGGTTAATGGGATTAGTGGAGCTCCTTGTAGTTCTTGTGGTTTTAGATCAGGTACACAATCACATATTATATGTAAAAATAATAAAATAGGGTAAAACCACATACTCACCACTTTGCCTATGAGGCCCACTAAGTGTATAACGAACTAGGTTATTAAATGAACTTCCAGGTATTGAGACACATGCTACCTTATAGGCAACAACATATAAAGAGAGGAATAAAAAAACAACATGAAGTAACTTACACAAAAATTTTTGCAATGATAAGGTAATTTCTCTGGATAATTATTAATTATCAAGGCTAAACCATATATACATTTTAAATATACCATATGCAGTGAGGCACAAAATGGGAATTAACCGCCATTCACTGATTTTTAAATTTTTTTTCATATGATTGAGACTCAGTTGGAATAAAGACATTAGTGTTTTCTTCAATGCATTTTTATTCATATATATGTTACCACAAATACATCATTCAAAGACACAATGTGACCAGATTCAAAGACATACTATAACGTTATAGACTTCAAATTTATGTAAGTTTGAAGCCTTTGACTGAATTATGTGATGAAAAAAATACAAGAATGGAGGAACTTCTGGTTTCCAGTTTGACATGAGAGGATCTTGGAAGTCAGCACTCCATCCTAACACCAAGAAAAAAAGCTGAACAAATTAAAAATCAACAACTCTTCTTAGATCCATGAGGGAATTGAGGTCATAGGCCAAACCACTGCCTCCAAAATTATAGAGACAGACAGGTAGGTCATGAGAATCACAACTTGCCAAGAGGAGAAACCTCAAGGGAATCAGTACCCAGGTACAAATACCTATGCTGTAATTGATAAGTTGCTGGAGGTTCATATGGATAAGTAAGATTAAAAACTCCAAGAAGGGCCAGTCTCACATGGGTCCCCCACACTTTTGTTAGTTTTAACTATAAGAGTCCTATCAGATTCTCAATTTGTTCAAAATAATAGTAGAAACCATGTATTCGATGATTATAGCTTATGTGTAAGTGAAATGAATAAATAAACAAATGGTAAATAATAGGATTAATAAAACAAGCTCTTTGAATATACACATGCTTTCCTTTCTTCTCAAAGCTTTTTTAAAAGACTTAAAATTATACAAAGTAATAAACATACCAATGCATTATTGGATTTGTGACATTTATAAATGTAATATGTATAACAGTAATAGCATAAAAAGGGGAAAGAGAAAATAGAGCTGTATGGAAATAACATTTTAAAATCTCAGTGGAATTAAGTTTATTTATACATTTAATACAAATACTGATAAGGTAAGATATATATGTAAACCTAGGGCAACCACTAAGAAAATAAAAAAAAATACAATGAAGCGCTGCTGGGTGGCTCAGTTGGTTAAGTGGCCAACTCTTGATTTCGGCTTAGGTCATGATCTCACAGTTCATGAGTTCGAATCCCACATTGGGCTCTGTGCTATCAGTTTGAGATTTCCTCCCTCCTTCTCTCTCTGCCCCTCCCCCCCCCACACATGCTTTCTCTCTTAAAATAAATAAATGTTAAAAAAAATACAGTGAAAAAAATCATCAAAGAAATTAATATGTTACCCTAGGCAATACTCACTCAATGAAAAATGAAACAATTAGGGAGGAATAGAGGAGTAAAACAAACAGGATGTAAATATAAATCCAACTATATCCATTTTAACACTGTGAATGGATTAAAAACCCAATTGAAAGACAACTGTTTTTACATAGGAGTAAACAAACAAACAAACATTGTTTAACTATGTATTGTCTATAGGAGGCACATTTTATTTTTTTTATTTTATTATTATTATTTTTATTTATTTTTGGGACAGAGAGAGACAGAGCATGAACGGGGGAGGGGCAGAGAGAGAGGGAGACACAGAATCGAAAAGAGGCTCCAGGCTCCGAGCCATCAGCCCAGAGCCTGACGCGGGGCTCGAACTCACAGACCGCGAGATCGTGACCTGGCTGAAGTCGGATGCTTAACTGACTGCGCCACCCAGGCGCCCCAGGAGGCACATTTTAGATGCAAATACACAAACAGATTGAAAGTAATGGATGGAAATGATAAATTATGCAAATAGCAACTATAAAAAAGTTAGAATGCTGATAGTATTATAAGAAGAAACTAGACTTTAAAACAGAAAGTGCTGCAAGGTATAAAGAGGAACTTTTTAAACATTACAAGTGTTAACCCATTAGAAAATATGACAATTATAAACACACAGAACCTGACAAGAGAGCCCCAAAGTACATACAGCAAAAGCTGACAGTACAGAAAGAAAAAAATGGTAATTCAAAAATAATACAGATTCAATATTACACTTTCAATAATGTGTAGAACTGGGCAAAACATCAACGAATATGTCCATATCAGTTACTATCTTCATCCAATCTATTTATTCTTTTCCCTCTTGTCTATCGCTGCCATAACCTCACATATATTCTTCAGGCTTCTGATAATAATTAGCAAAATCTAGGTATTCTCCTTCAGTTCAGACTTCAAAATTGTTTGCTAGGGCATTAGAGATCCAGCTCTGATTTAGGACTGGATGCAGAAACATGTGGTAAAAATGTGTAAGGTATAGGGCATGTTCTTTTGTAAGGAAAATACTTAAGGTAAAGTAATTGCGAGGTCATCATACAAGATAGGATTAGTCTTAATGGACACGGGAAAAGCAGAAATATCTGTATCCAAGATGTGCACACTCATTTCAATTCATCAAGATGTCTTTACTACAATTATGTAGGTCTCAGTCTTTCTGATAAATAAGGGAAATTTTACTTAGTACATCTGGAATGGTTGTGAATTTAACTTACATTGTAATACAGTGCTTGCTATATCATATCAGAATTCATTGTCTTTTTTTTTTTCCTGCAAGATTTTCAAGATGTAAGATCTTGTACAGTAGTCATAAGAATAGAAATTTGGTCCACAGAATTTGCCTTGAGCTGAGAAGCTAAAACTTACAACTTGTCATTTACCTTTTTAAATCGAGTTCCATTACAAGGAGCCATCCTATCTCAATTCTGTTACGAAATACTGCATCATTCATAGATCAACGTCAGAAGCACAAACGACTTCAGTTGTTTTAAATAGGAAAGGAATTAAAACAGGCATGTTGGTGTTTACAATATTAGTGGGAGTTCTGAGGGAGAAAGTTCTAGATTGGATCATCTAAGAATGATTCACAAAATAATGCTGGATTGCTCCAAAGAGGCTTGCATTAGTGTGTGCCTACGGCGAGAAGCGGCAGTCATTCCTGATAGAACTACTTCTCCCATCTGGGAAGCTAGAGAATGGACACTGGAAAGACTTTTGCTACAGAATGACTTCATGTCTCCCCTGTATTACTTACCAGACCTAACAGCAAGAAGTTGTAGGAAATAGTCTTGGGGCTCATTCCATCCTTCAAATCTCAAGAGTACATCTCCTTGCTAAAAATGTACTTTATTTCCAATCTCTTCTAATAGGTAAAAGTTAGAATGGGGGGTAACTTTACACTTAATCCAGACTGTCCAGAAAATAAATAGAGTCAATATCATAGTAATTCTATTCCCATGTAAAAATACACATGAATTGCAACTTATTTAATGGTCATTTCTTTTTCTCCTTGGACTCATATTTCCAGGCAGTTTCCTCCCAGATTTTGGTAATATATACATTTATAAGTTAAAAGTTTGTAGTAAGTATACATTTATATTTCTCTGCAAAAAATTTACGCATATAAAATGAATTTAAAATGTATGCAATTACCATGTTGCTTTAGAGTGTCATCTTGAATAATTATTCTGAATTATGTTATTATTACAGTTGTTACTGAGATCATATTTAATCCAAGCAACAAAATATATCTTGATTTTGAAATATAACTATCAAGTCATGTAAAATTACATAGGGGAAGCATTATAATGGGTGGGTACGTCTTATTAACAACTTTTAATGTATCCATAATTTAGTATTTTTTAAATGTTAGAATGAAACATTATTTCGTGTTCCTTAATAACAAAATGAAAAGAGAGGGTATGGGGACTATTATGAGTGGGGCTTATGGAAGGTGCATTAATGATTGTTGCTAAGTCCATTATCTCAGTAGAATACACAATGGTAAACTCCAGCATATTCCTATTAAATTAATCTAAGTCCAACACACTTATGGTGGGAATGAATAAATACAAAGATAAATAGTTGAGGAATGACAATGACAAGGTGTCTTATTCCAAAGAGAAAACAAATTTATATTTCCATAAACTTGTCAAAGAGGCATGAAAATGTGTCTTCTGGGACTCATAAAAATGTTAAAATATATTACTACCTATTTGAAAATGCAAAGATAATATTTTGGATTTAAATATGGATTTTTTAACCACTTCCTCCTTGAAATATGTAGCAGGTAAATGAAAGTGTTCACCAAACTTTTCCTCATTACTCAGAATTGTGAAAATTAATAAAGGATATGTGTTAGCACACTTTTTACAAATTTGGAATATTTAGGTACTAAGATGGAGAGACACTGTCTTAATAAGCATCACTCATTTGTTATCTGATTGACATAGTTGCTGACGCCTGCAATTTTGGTGGATACACTCATTGCTTTGTCTCACAGGAGCAATGAATTGTTTTGCAACAGAGAAGTTCATTGACATAAAAAAGTCTCTTCTCATGACTATGGAGAGTGGAAGAGTGTCTTTAAAATAAGCGAATGGATTTATGCTGATTTTCACAGCAAAGCCCTTTTCATTTTATGGCTTACTGTCATATTGTACCCAGGAAAGCATTTGTAGAAGATAGAATAGATTGAATTCATGTCAAGAGCAGTAGATGATACATACTTCTCACAGCAAATGACTTTAAAGGAAAAAATCTCATTAAGCATGTTTTTCATCAGAGATTAATGGATATCGAGGTTTTCAATATACCTCTTAATCTCAAGAAAATCACTAGACAAAATTCTATTTTGTTTTAGTGTTAGGATTTGCTGCCAGTTCCTAGGTTACATCAGGAAATTCTTATCTCTAAACGGTAATAGTTTTAATATTTTGTTCATTCTATATAAGTGAGAACAAAATTTAATTCAGAAATTAAAGAAACAACACTTTCTGTTTTGATATACCTATAAAGTTTCCCTTGTTTATAAGTGTACTGCTATTTTTGGCAGTACAAATAAATTTTTATATTTGAACAAATAAATTTCAGTTCTATAGCCTTTTAATCTTGAAAATGGACTTTCAAAACATGTAGCAGCTGAAAGCTTCATTGTGCAGCCTCATAAATAATCACATAATCCACTGGCAGAGACATAGAAATGGAATTGGAATAGCATTTTGTAGGGTTAATTTAGTTTCTGGTAAATGCTGAAAATTATAATTGGGTTTTTTTATGACTATTTTGAGAATACAGTTGTATACGGTTGTAACAAATTCATTCCCCCGTGAACAATGCAGATACCTTAGTATCCCAATGAAAGAGAAGGTCACGTCTTCTTATTGAGAATAACAAATTCATTTTATTCCCCAGATTCAGAAAGGAATTTTAGTGTTATCGGTTTTTAATCACACAGTATCAATGTATTCAAGTGCATACGCAAGAGTCAGAGAGAAGCTATTTCCATCTATTGCTTTTTATTTTCATTTCCTTGCCTCTCTGTCTCTCTGTCTCTTTTGATCTTTCACTCTGTGTCTGTCTCTTTCTCTCTCTGCCTTCATAATTTTTTTCTTTTAAAAAAAAATAATGTTTATTTATTTTTGAAAGAGAGACAGACAGAGCATGAGCAGATAAGGGACAGAGAGAGCGGGAAACACAGAATTTGAAGCAGGCTCCAGGCTCTGAGCTGTCAGCACAGACACCGATGTGGGGCTTGAACTCACAAACCACAAGATCATGACCTGAGCCGAAGTTGGACGCTTGACTGAGCCACCCAGGGACCCCGTGATTTTCTTATATGATTTATGGGAAAGTATATTTGCTCAATTTTGAAATAGAATTAGCAGAATATATGTGACTATGACATATGAAATTTTAAAAATATGAAAAGTATGTATGCTAAAAAAGTCTCCCCATCCCAGACACCAAATTTGAGCCTTGACTCATCACTTTCAGGTGGTTCTTTCCTTCCAAGAAGTAACCACTGATAAACATCTGTCATATAAAGTTCCAAAAGTTTTACTTGTGAATACCAATATACACAAGAAAAAAATTGCCTATTATTCTATTTCATGTTCATAACCACTATTAACATTTGGATGAATATCTGTCCAGAAATTTTGCAGAGAAAATGTTTACTGACATATCATAGAAATTTACTGAAGGTAACGTTAGCTGAAATGAGGAATTTATTATGTGGATACAAGGTTTTCATTGCATTAAACTTAAGACTACAGCTAGGGCTAGGGCTCCTGGGTGGCTCAGTTGGTTTAAGTGTCTGTCCAATTTCAGCTCAGCTCATTATTCCTGGCTGGTGAGATCGAGCCCCGCATCTGGCTCTGTGCTGACAGCTTGGAGCCTGGAGCCTGCTTCGGATTCTGTGTCTCCCTCTCTCTCTATCCCTCATCCACTCATATTCTGTCTCTCTCAAAAAAAAAAAAAAAAAAAAAAAAAAAACAACATTAAAAATTAAAAAAAAATAAATAAAAGACTGCAGCTAGGACTGAGACATGAGCTGCATTCACAGACCAGAATGCTCTGGGTTTTTTTTTTTGTTTGTTTTTTGGGGTTTTTTTTTTTGTTTTTTTTTTTGTTTGTTTGTTTATTCAGCCTCTGATATTTTCTTCTCCCTGAGTGTTAACATTGTCAATCCCTTTTCCTGACACATCATCTTTCTCTGTTTTCCAGACATGGAAACAGAGGTTTTTCTGACATCCCACAAGTTTACACATTACAGACAAAATTATATAATACATTCTCAGAAGACATTTTGAGAAAGATGTAATTGGTCCAGACTGGCCAAATGGTCATGGTTGCCTGGATTTATCAGGCATGGTCGAGATAAGAGTAAGTTTCCATGATCTATAAACAATGCATCCTTACAATGAATCCTGAGGATCTGGAGAGAATGATATCTAAATAGAGCAGTTAATTTTCTGCTAAGAAATAATTCAATATATGCCTTCTCTAATTATTAATTTTTACATTAACCTCAAAAATATGGGGATAAATAATGGTTTTTTTTTCAATTAACAATATGTCCTTAATATATTTCTATCTCAATACATTGTACATCATTTTATTAACCACACAGTAGTTTACTATATGAATATATCACATTACTTAACTAGTTCTATATTTGGCATTTGGGGTACTTAAAATTTTCACTCTTCTAGGTAATGTTTTATATATAGTCATGATTATTTTCTTAAGATAAATGTTCAGAGGTAAAATTGATTGATTAGCGTACATATATTTTTACAGATTATATGTTATATCTCCCCTCCACCAGAAATGTGACAATTTGTTTTCTCACCAATATCTATTCCTTCCCCATACATTGACATTATTGTTATTTTAAAAAATCCCTTGATCCTGGGGTGCCTGGGTGGCACATTAAACGTCAGACTCTTGGTTTCTGCTCAGGTCATGATCTCAAGGTTCGTGGGTTTCAGCCCTGCATCAGATTCTGCTGACAGCACAAAGTCTGCTTGGGATTCTCTCTCTTTGCCCCTGCCCCGTTCATGCACGCCCACGGTCTCTCTCTCTCAAAAGAAATAAGTGAATTAAAAAAAAAAAATCCCTTGATCTTAATGTAATATATATTTGGCAATACCTATTTGAAGCAAACATTTTCCTTATTATTTGGCCTTGAAAAACCTGTGTGATTTTTCTCAGAATCTAGAGAAAAGGTATTTTTCCTTGGCTGTTTTATTCCTGCAGCCCAATAGCAGGTAGCTTTTTGGACACAATATGTGCCCATTCAAATAATTGGACTTCCTCTCGTGGTACTGTCGAAGATGGTAGAAATACAGAAATAAACTTTCTCCCTGCTTTACTCTGTTAGAGACCAAATGACTTTTACAAGCTTCTTCAATTGTTAAACATCTTTGTTTAAATAAGCAAAAGCAATTAGGCATTCATGTATGCCTTACTGGTCTCAGAGATAACTTTTGTAGCAAGGATATAATCAGATTTATTTATTCTTGTCATCGTTTGCATTTATCTGGAGATGTGCTCTTTCAAACTATTGATTTAACAACTTGGTACATTTAGTTCTGGAATTGGTTTAGGAAAGGGGGTGAGAAATGGAAATTTTGATAGATTGACTTAATGCTATTTGATATTTTTCCTACTTTTTGTGAAATATTGCTATTTCAATTTCACCAGTAAGAGTAGCGATGTAATAATTCATTTACCTTTATAACATGTATTTAAAAATATTTGTCATCAATATTTACATGAGAGATAATTTCATCTGAAAAAATCATTTATCTTTTAAAAATCCATGATCACTTAATAGCAAAAGTAACATGCTTAGTAATTTTTTATTAAAATAGCTTTTTTAAGATTTAAAACTGAATATGACATAGAATTTTAAATATTAAGATTCACAATGAAATAGCAGACATACTATACATTTCCATTATTCCATTTTTAAAGATTTTAAATCTAAATTAATTTACATATTAATTTTCTATGTAACTTTGAGATTCTAATTTTATTGTTTTGGCATTGTGAAAAATTCTTTATTTGAAAGAGTTTCTTCAAAGTCTTGTGAACTTAAACCTCCTTTCAGAATTCCAAAAACAATTAATTCCAGACTTTTCTGGAGATTTCATAAAGGTGATAGGCATTCATCTATATGGTAGCATTTTGAGAGTTCCCAAGAAGGCTCCCCTGTACCATGTAGTGCTCTGAAATGCATTTTTAAAAGAATTTGATTTGCTGTAAGTCAGAATTTTTACTTTATGTAAGGTCTGAAAAAATTGCTTGAAACTGCAAAACACACCTTAAGCCCAAAAACTCTGTTAACACTTTTGGGTCAGGCCTCATATTAGTGAAGAAGATAGACCATTACATGAATTCAGAAGAAATTGTAATACTAGGACTCGGTTGGGTATGGTAGAAATCTTGGTAGCTTGGCATTTCTTTTCATTTCCACCCCAGCTTTAAAAAGTGTGTCTTTACAGCATGTGCATTTGCCTTCTTGCTGTATCTTGAGTGTGTTGATTGTTGGTGGGTATGTATGAATGTGTATGTGCGGATGTTAGCAGTGAAACTAGCCATGCCATTGGAAAATTTAGGCTTTATCACCCATGCTTCTTTGGAAGACCAGAATGTTCACACTTATACTTTAGCCTTTTTTTTTGCTTTTCCAGGAAGGAAAAATGAATGGTAACATGTTGGCTAATTTATATGATCTTGCATGGCATGTGACTCATCCCCACAGAGGTCATTACAAAGAGGGCTGGGCTCACCACCAGATAGTTATTTTACCTCTTTGCCAAATAGCAAGGAAAAGAAGCTGAGAATTAGGATGAAGTCAAAGTTGTTTAATCAATGCAATTTATTTTTGTGCATAAAAAATCAGGAAATGGTCAGATATCTGGATGAAGGGGACTTTGACAATTTGTGAGTTCATTAATGATCATAATTTGGTGATTCTGAGTCATAGTGCCTGTCCTGTGTCACTCATGGCAAAGAATTAGTAATAACAATGTAGTGTATAATATTTATATTTCACTGCACTATCATACAAGCATCTAAAAATAGACATGGTCCATTACTAATATATTCTGAAATTGGATGGAAATAAATGAATGTTTATTTAATTATCTACTATTTGTGAGTTATAGTGCTATGTAATAGAGAGATCATCACCCCACATCTTATGTAGCACACACATTTTATATAAACCTATTTTTAAAAATTACATTCTCACTAGGACGCCTGGGTGGCTCAGTCAGTTAAGTGTCTGACTCTTGGTTTTGGCTCAGATCATGATATCCCAGCTTGCGAGTTCAAGCCCCGTATCAGGCTCTGCCCTGCAGAGCCCACTTAGGATTCTCTCTCTCTCTCCCTCTCTCTCTGCCTCTCCCCTGCTTGTGTGCATGCACTCTCTCTCTCTCTTTCTCTCAAAATAAATAAAGTTTAAAAAAATTAAAAAAATCACATTCTCACTACATTATTTCCTGATACTTTTAACAGGTACAACTTTTTGATTAGACAGACATGATTTTTCCCATTTGCTATACATGCATGTTTGTGCCCTGGAAATAAATAAGAAAGAAATGCCATTTTAAGGTCCTTTTGAATAACCAGCATGGGCAGGGGAGTGAAGTGAATCAAAAGCCCTCCTACTACTGAAGTAAAATTTTGGTTAAAGTAAAATCACAGTAATATCACATTCAAGCTTTTAATGCCTGTATTTGTACATGATTCAATCATTTTCCGAAATACATATTACAGCCAAATATTAGTTTTAATCATATTCTTTTGGGGGCATGTTGTGTTTAATTGCCCATTTTATCAAAGACACTTTTCCTGTGGCAGCCTCTTTCCTTTCCAGTGGGTTTGAACTTCAAAGTTTTACACTGCTGAAATTACAAGGCATCTTTTAATTAGACAACTGTCTTTGTTCTCTATTGGTGCATATGTGTTTCGCCTGCTAATTTTGTTAATGATTCTTCATATGATATTGAAATTATTAATGCAGGTCCTGGGGGCAACTACTAATTGGTTTTCTATACTATAGATTGGTTTACTTTTTATAGACTTTGTAAAAATAAAAGTTTTTACCTGTAACATCTGGTTTGTTTTACTCCGGATAATTATTTTGAGATTCATTTATTTTGATGCATGTACCCCTAGTTCATTCCTTTGTATTGCTGAGTAGTGTTATACACAACAGAGTGTTTAACCACTTGCCTGTTGATGGACATTAGAAACTTTACAATTTGGGAGTATTACAAGGAAGATGCTATGAACAATCCTGTATGTCTTTGTGTGGATGTACATGTTCCTTCTGTTGAGTAAATACCTAGAAATGTAATGGGTTAAACATTTAAAAAAACTTCCATTTACAGTGCTCTCCATTCCTTTATGTTGATCCATATTTCCTTCTGCCAGACAAGTAATTCCTAACATTATTATTTTTTTTCATGTTTATTTGTTTTTGAGGAAGAGAGAGAGCATGAGCAAGGAAAGGGCAGAGAGAGGGGGAGGCAGAGAATCTGAAGCAGGCTCCAGGCTCTGAACTGTCAGACACAGGCTCAGAACTGAACACAGTTCAGGCTCCAACCCACAAGATCATGGCCTAAGCCAAAGTCGGATGCTTAACTGACTGAAACATCCAGACTCCCCAACATTATTTTTTGTAGTGAGGGTATGTTTTTGATGAATTATTTAAGTTTTTATAGGTCTCAAATGTCTGTATTTCATTTTAATTTTTGGAAGATATTAAAAAGGGTATAAATTTTAGATTGTCAGGTTTTTTTTCCTTTCAATACTTTAAACGTTGTTGTATGATTTTCTCTCTTCCATTGTTTGTGGAAAAAATTTGCTTATCATCCTTGTCTTTTTCCTATACAAATATGTCTTTTTTGCTCTGACTGCCTTTATGATTTTCTTTGTAAAATTGTTTTGAGAAATTTTAATTTGATGTGTCTTGGTGTAGTTTTTATGTGTTTTGTTCTTGAGATACATAGAGCATGGTTTTGTTTCAATGCATGGAAATCTTTGCCCCTCTTTCCTTCACTAAAATTCTTCTTCCAAGATCATCAATGTCTTTTTATTCCGATGGCCACTACATAGGTCATCACTTTTCATACATCTTGCACTCTAAGCGGTGTTTGAGAAATGTATAACTTTTTCCTCCTTGATATCCTATTCTCCTGATTTTTTTTTTCCTTTATGTCTCTGGCTATTCCCACTCTATCTCCTTTATGGGTGGTTCTTTCTCCCCTTTTCTTCTTTTACATATTGGTATTTTGTATACGTAACTACTCTTCTCTTTTCATGCTGATTATTCTTGCTGATTTCCCTTGTCTCCTCTTGCTTCAATAATCATTTAAATACTGATGACTATTTCAAAAACCTTTGCTGAATTCCAGGTACACAGATCCGGTTGTTTACTGCACATTTCCTCTTGGATGTTTTGCAACAGGCTCCTCAAACTTTGCCAGTATCACATTGAGCACACTATCATCCTACTAATTTTGCTATTTCTCCAGTGTTTTCTGTTTCTGAGTGTTGAGTAAATGTGCAAAATTACCATCTGCCCTTAATTATCCTCTTTGGACTTGTCCGTCGAACTACTTGATTGAATGTACCTGCAAAACCCTTTTATATTTGGCCTAATTCCCAGTTCCAGTTTTTGTTGGCTAGTACTGTGTGTGGCCATCCATAGTCTATAAGTGACCATGAATAAATTGCTATGTTGCTATCTAAATCTATTATTAACTTTGCATAAGATAAGAGACAATATGCTTTTTTTTCCAATTTATCATCCTTATCAGAGTAAAGGTTTATAAAATTATAATCTGAGATTCAATTTGTTGAATTGAATTTGTTAAGAATTCAGTAATTATTTCTAGACAGTGTTATTTATAGGCACACAGAGTTATACATGGGTTAAAGTTTTTAGGCTATGTGTATTTTATCAAATTCACCAAGTATTGTGTAGCTTTTTCAAGATTCTAGCATTTATTTACCTTTTAGCTGGACTTTGCTATTTTTTTTTGAAGTAAAAGTTTATTTTCCATTTAATGTCATTAACCCTACATTAACATAAATGACATTGCTTGCCTTTCAAATTCTATTAATTTAATCATGTTCAAAAGAACATTTTATGACATTTAAAGAATATTAAAGTTGTGCATAAATTCTCTCTGCATAATCGTGTTTATGTTGCAACAAATAGACTTGAATTATTATTCCAATTTGAGTGTTAATGGATTTTAACACTTTGATATTGCTATATAAGCATTTATGTCATATATTTTATGGTTCAAAAAAATCTTTTTTCGTAGTCAAACTGTTGTCAAGAATAAGTTAATGTCTTCTTTCTTTGACTCTCATTTTTTTATTTACTTCTTACAAACAAATTCTATAGTAATGGCAAAAATGATAAATATGTCTACACTATTTCTACCACTCAAATAGTTAATTAGCCTGGAATAAATGTAATAAGAAATCTTTTATGGTAGTGTTAATGGACTATGTTAAGCAATGGAAACGTACTTTAATACCACTTTTTCCCAAAGGAAACTCACTGTGAACATTAAGGACTTGTTTATTCTACAATGATTTGGCCAGTGTATGTAAGATTTGGTATATTCTTTACAGCAACAAAAGATTGAAACAAAAATCATATAAATACCTTTCATTCAAATAACTTATAATCTAGAAGTCAGGTTGGATGAGAGAAGAAACATTGATATTTATAATACATGATATTAGGGTTAACTTGGACTCATATATTTGGTATAACGTAAGGAAATTAAAGTTAAATGATAAAAAGTAAAAAAAAAAAAAAAGACTTTCATGGACCATTAATATCCTATGGCATACAAGGGCTGTGTGAACAGGTGACACAGAAAAATCCAGAATGGATCACCTCCAATTTAGAGTCATAACAAAATAAATCTTATGGAATAACAGTTAAATCTTCATTAGGATTTTGTTAGATAAAAGTTTGGGAATAGGGCAAAAATATATTTGTATAAACTGAGGTGTGATCACAGCTCAGGAGAAACAGTTATTATATTTTTAAAATATGTAGATTTTGAATTATTAAATAAATAGAAATCAAGATAGAAGAGCAATTTAGAGAGATGTTAAGATGGAAACCTCAAATGAGATTTTCAATTTGTTGGACAGTAGAGAATCTACCACTTAGTCTTTCCAAACGTGGAGTAAACACAGTCAAAGTGTTACTTTTGGAGTCTAACTGATAACATTGTGCTAAATTCACCAAAGCACGTGAGAGTAGGAAATAAGGAGAATCTGAATTGAGAGTATCAAAATAGCTTGCACATTAATTGCAAACATGGTCTTCAGGATGGATGTCCACCAACAAATGATTTGTGTGAGAGTACCATTGAATCAAACCTATATGGCATTGAATTTATTTCCTTCTAGGTATTACCTGATATCTGAGCTAACCCCAAATGTTTTGTTCCTCTAGATTTTGACCAAACAGGCATGCACCCTACCCAGCTACCCATGTATATCTTTAATTAGGCCATATCTCCTTAGTGTATATCAGGCCTGAATTTTTTCCCATGAAGCCATAGTTTTAAGTTAAGGAAGAGAGATTACTGCAGCAGATGTAATAAATCTCTGAACCAACTGTTCGTGTGATTTTTCTGGGCCCTCTGTAAGTGCTTGGGTTCAATTCTGACAACACAATTTTTATCATATAATGGAATGTTGATGCTCCTGCCCAAAATGATGAGTTGGTGAATTGCACAATACCCATTCCATGATAAGTAGCTGTGGTCATTTGGCCATTAATTTCAGTTTCAGTTACTGCTCAGTAGCATGCCAGAAAGTGAAACGTTTCAAATAGTGAGCTCTTTCATCTTGACATCTTGGCCTTTTCCTAGAACCTAGAAGTTCTGTGTTGTGACTCTAATTGAGTTTTGCCAGAGATTACATACAGAATCCTTATTAAACATGGATATTAACTATAACATTAAATGTGATCTTGGACTACAGCTTGGACCTAACTGGATAAGGCCTCCAGACTTTATTGGGGTCTCATACAAAATTCTCAAGCTTCCAATTCACCTGGAAAATTGATGGAAAGAATACTCCCACATGTAATATATGCGTTCACAACTTATAGAGGCCCACACACTGTTATGCCTTTTAAAGGTCAATAGAGCAAGGTACAATAATTTAACGTAAGGAGGTCAGACTAAAATATTCTTACTAAAACATTTGCAAAAAACTTGTCCAAAGTGCTTTTTAGTACATAATTAAAGAGAACAGATACAATATTTGAAAAAGACTTCCAAAATTTCTTTCCTTTCCCTGATTAAAAAAAAAAAGTTTCAAAGTATGGTTTTGGTGTAACATGATTTATATCCAGTTACCATCCCTTAATTTCCTTTATGTTTACTAACCTTAATATATTATTTTTATACTCCGTGATAGAAAATTTCAACTATTATCAGATAACTTCAGGTAGGTTGGCTGAAGAAACACAACTCAGTCAGGAGAAAGTATAGATGGTGTAGTACTATTTGCTGAAAACAAAACAAAAACAAAAAACCCGAGAAAACCCACTTCAATAAAAACTCAGTAGAGCATCAAGTTTATCAGTGATTAAATTAGATGTTAAGAACTTCTAGATAATGTTATCTTTAGAAGCCCAGTATGAGATATCATTAGATTACCCAAGCTGCAAAGACAACCAGACTCCCAGCATTCCTCTAGCAATATAGAGCAGCAATTATTCCCAAGTGCTAATGAGGGTTAGACTTTACTGCTTTCAATATGCTTATAGGAGCTTACTCTCTTGACTATCCCCTCAGTTATATTAGGCATGTGACAGTAATTTGAAAAGACAAAGTGAATATCTTATAAAATGTAATATAGTGTTTTAACTGTTAAAGTGGTTTTATAAAGTGGCCAGATGGCAGGATTTTCTTAAAATGATAGGTAAGTAACTGGAATAATTATAAAAATGAATGGAAGTAAGTTTCAGGTGTGATGAAAGGAATCAGATTGGTTAGGCATATTCAAGGTCATGTGCACTGTAGCTAAGATACAACTATATTTAATGAAGGCCATAGCAAGATGAGTAAAAGTTTAGGCAAAATGACTTTAAAGGAGGCTACATTTCAGTAGGCTTCCATAGGCTCATATCAAGATGTAGCAATGGCTTTAGAAAGGTTCCTGGATGACTGAAGAACATTTTCCTAAGTGACACTGAATACTAAAAGGACTGTAAAAGCGGTAAAGCAGAAGTAGGATTGCCAGGATAAGAGAAATTACTGCCATTTACCTGGAAAATTTCTCCTGAGTGTTAGGTTTATCAAAAGTTGTTCACACCTGGAGAATGCTAAACTCTGTTTATACAAGGCATGGGACTCTAAGATGATTTTCTCTACTAAGGTAGTAGTGAACGTCAAGGCCTATAGGCAAAACTGAGGACCTTGGTAGTAATAAATAAGCAAAGAGAAAACATTGGAGATGTTAATTAAGCTAATCAAATTCATTATTTTACTCCAAGAAGAATACAGAGCCTTTTCTCTGTCTCACCCTCTCTCTTTCCTGCTCTTATTCTGTTTTCTTACTTTTCCACCAGAAAACCTTTGAAAAGGAGATAGATCTTCATGACTCAGGGAAATAGCTATTTTAGCCATTTTGTACATTGTCTTTTCCCCATATATTTACATTGTTTGGAGTTCAGACCAGGAGTTAATAAACTTTTTCTGTACATCATCAGATAGTAAATATTTTAGATTTAACAGGCCAAAGGTTCTGTTAAAACTACTCAACTCTGCACCTGTCACATAAAAATAGGCATGACAACATGAAAAGATGTTCAACGTCGCTCCTCATCAGGGAAATACAAATCAAAACCACACTCAGATACCACCTCACGCCAGTCAGAGTGGCCAAAATGAAGAAATCAGGAGACTATAGATGCTGGAGAGGAGGTGGAGAAACAGGAACCCTCTTGCACTGTTGGTGGGAATGCAAATTGGTGCAGCCGCTCTGGAAAGCAGTGTGGAGGTTCCTCAGAAAATTAAAAATAGACCTACCCTATGACCCAGCAATAGCACTGCTAGGAATTTATCCAAGGGATACAGGAGTACTGATGCATAGGGGCACCTGTACCCCAATGTTTATAGCGGCACTCTCAACAATAGCCAAATTATGGAAAGAGCCTAAATGTCCATCAACTGATGAATGGATAAAGAAATTGTGGTTTATATACACAATGGAATACTACGTGGCAATGAGAAAAAATGAAATATGGCCTTTTGTAGCAACATGGATGGAACTGGAGAGTGTGATGCTAAGTGAAATAAGCCATACAGAGAAAGACAGATACCATATGGTTTCACTCTTATGTGGATCCTGAGAAACATAACAGAAACCCATGGGGGAGGGGAAGGAAAAAAAAAAAAAAAAGAGGTTAGAGTGGGAGAGAGCCAAAGCATAAGAGACTGTTAAAAACTGAGAACAAACTGAGGGTTGATGGGGGGTGGGAGGGAGGGCAGGGTGGGTGATGGGTATTGAGGAGGGCACCTTTTGGGATGAGCACTGGGTGTTGTATGGAAACCAATTTGACAGTAAATTTCATATATTAAAAAATAAAAAAAAATAAAAATAAAAAAAAAAAAAAAAAAGAAAACAATACCAATTTGAAAAGATGTATATCCACCCCATGTTTATTGAAGCATTATTTACAATGACCAAGATATGGAAGCAACCCAAGTATCCATCAATAGAATAATGGAAAAAAGCAGATATGGTTTACACACACACACACACACACACACATATTTATATATAATGGAATTATATATATAACATATATAATGGAATATTACCAGTCTTAAAAAAGAATGAGATCTTGCCATTTGTGACAACATGGATGGACATAGAGGGCATTATGCTAAGTGAAATATGCCAAAGATTAAAGTTTTTAATATATATATATATTTAAATGTTTATCATTGAATAATCCATTTTACTTCTCTAGTTAGGCATGCCACATTGATGGAAATCATGTTTTTAAAATATTTTAGCAATGTTTAAGAAATATTTAAAATTCAATTGTTTCTCTACTTAAAATGAGCTAGGACTTAGTCTTTTTATATATTTTTTTTAAAAAGTGAAAGGGGTGATTTTATCTTTTGTAATCCAATCTACATCACATTCCTTTAACTATAACATTTTTATCCTGGCAAGTTTCAGAAACTCTGTATACTCAATTATGATATTTCATGCGGAAGACTGTGGTTCTGGGAAACTGAACTCTTGAGGTTTAGCCACAATTCTCCAATCTCTTGGGGGCTTGGGCGTGTTTCAGCCTCCCTATGTTATAGTTTTCTGATTTATAAAATGAAGAACCTAAGTGATTTATTAGGTTCTTTTCTTGTGTACATCTTTCCAGAGTTTAAGGAAGTAGTTTGGCAAGTGTAACAATTTTTTCAATAGCATTTTGAAGAAATTTATTATGGTTTAATCAGCATTGGGCTGGTTTTATGAGTATCTGTGATTATATAAAGAAAATTCTTCAAGCAAAGCCATCTAGGGAAGCATACCTTAATTTAAAATTGAAACCATAGGGAGAGATAATAAGACATTAACAAATAATCTAAGAAATGGACTGCCTAGAAATAAAGACTGGATTCCATCTTTGTCTCTGGAGTTGATTAGCAAAGACGAGAGGCATTACCAAGGGAAAGCAAATCCCTTTATGTTTCACTTTCTTAATTATTTCATTCTACTCTTAAAAAATTTATGTATGAATTTCAGGACACCAGAGAATTCAGAATTAAAATGTGATATACATAGAAGTCATAATCTGAAGATATTTTAGGAGGATGATATCATGAACCTCTGTATCAATTTTTTAGGAGGGAAATAAATTTTCCCCTGTTCTTGTTTCAGGGCAGAGTTTCCCCTCCTAGGACATAGTATGATGAACTTTCTTCTTGAAGAAACTGTATTTATATGAAGTCCTTGTGTCTAAACAACAGAATTCTGGGTCTAAGAATAAGTAGGCTCCAAGAGGTAAAGA
Organism: Panthera uncia; assembly: GCF_023721935.1. Taxonomy (NCBI): domain Eukaryota; kingdom Metazoa; phylum Chordata; class Mammalia; order Carnivora; family Felidae; genus Panthera; species Panthera uncia. The sequence continues at coordinate 49,849,166 of NW_026057582.1, read as the reverse complement.
GTCTCATTGCAAATCTACTCCAATGAGACATTATTACAACTTCAGGTGCACTTTTTTTTTTTCTTCTGGAAAAAATATGTTTGGGTCTTTTAGAGATAAGAAGTTTGATAGATCTGGGTTTTAGGGTCGAAGTGCCTCTATGGTATGTGATCACATAGTTATGTTATAAGCAGATTTTTATCCTTTTAGTGAGTGCTTTTTAAGGAAAGAAAAAAAATTCTATATAATAAAAACAGGAAGATGTCTCTGGGCCTAGTTAGAAAGAAAGAAGTTTCTTGTTCTCATGGAGTCATGGGAGGTTGAAGTCTGAGAAGTTACTGACATGATAATGGAAGCAAAAGCCAGCAACTCAAGGAAAGAGTGATGGTTAATTTTATGTGTCAACTTGACTGGATCACAGGGTGCCAAGATATTTGGTTAAATATCATTCTGGTTGCATCTGTGAAAACTTTTCTGGGTGATATTAACATTTGAATCTATAAAGTGAGTAAAGCAGACTTCCCTCTCCAATGTGGACAGGTTTCACCCAATCCACTGAAGGCCTGAATAGATCACAAGGTGGAAAAAGAGAGAATGAATCCTTTTTATTTAAGGGTCTTCGGGTTGGGACATCAGTCTTGTCATGCCTTCAGACTCAGATTAGAATTTACATCATCAGCTTTCCTGATTCTCAGGCCTTAGACAGTAGATTTGGGGGACTTCTTCACTTCCACAATCATGTGAGCTCAATCCTTTAAAAGAAATCTCTTTACACACACACACACACACCTCCTATTGATTCTGTTTCTCTGGAGAATCCTGACTAATACAAAATCCCTTGCATAGGAGTACTATTTCTGGATCTCAGGTGACAAAACTGGCAAGAGACCCATTCTCCTACATTTTCACAAAGCTTACCACCACCGTGGCATTCATGTTAGTGGTGGTCTTAGAGGAATTGAGAGACTTACCCTTGGCATTCAAGTAGGTATTCTAACAGATACGTTGGAGGGAACATGAGAAATCTGATAGCTTAAGGAGGCATGCTAAGGAGAATCTAAGTGGGATTGTTACTGAGATATAAATTCAGGGACTCACTAATAACCAGAAAGCACTTAGAAGGCTACCCAAATCTATGTGTAATTTCAGCATTTTATAATAATCTGAATATCAATGTAAATAGGTCTTAAGTGTACCTTTTTCAGACATAACCATTATATACAATGAACTTGTATGACTAATTGCCTATCCCATTTTACCCAAAATATGTGTGGCCTCATGCTTGTTATCTGTCAATGATGCAGTCATCCAAAATGCTTCCACATAGTGAAAAAGATTCAGCAGTTTCCACTTTTAGCTAATTTTATTGAATAGCCAAATGAAGGCTGAAGACTACCTTTGGTTAACAAAATAAAAAGGAAGAAAAATGACCTTTTACTTATCTGGAGATAGAGGGAAATATTTGAGAACATCATTTTTATCAAGATGTTTACTTCACCCACTACAAATGTTGCAAGTTAATCCAAAATGCTTCCTCATTAGGAATAAAGCAATTAAAAATAACTACAACTGCATAACTGTGCCACTGTTTTTAGATGCCTAATTACAGAACCTCTTCAGGGCGATGGAAATGTCAGCTCATTAGAACACAGTTTTTATTATTTGAAGCAGACTACAACCAATATAAAAGATGCCATCTTAAAGTTAGCCATTTTGCATGACAGGATAGATTATTAAATTATTATTTCTAATCCCTTAAATATACATTGAGACTAATTCTGGGTGAGCTTTATTTCTTACAGGGACAATGTGAAGGGTAAGAAGAGAAAGTAGACTTAAGTTATGTCAAAGTGTTTAATAGGATGATTTGAAATTCATACTTTAAGAAAAATTAACATATGCCTTCATTTTACAAAGACCATCAGTTCTCTTTCACCCTGATCTATGTCATTTGAAGTTTTGCTGGAGCTGGGTAGTATTTCAATTAGGCAGCTGTTTTCCCTCACTGAAATTCTTTCGATATCTTGACTATTAGAGCTTAGTGAGGATGAGTAGTATCAGACACATATACTCAGGAAGTGAAAATCTCATATTGTTTACCCTCTGGAATATACATGACACCTACCCTTGAGTGATTCTATGAGGCTCCATCCATAAGCCTGAAAAGCCAGGCAGGTGATGGACACTGATGCTTATTTCATCCTGGCAGAGGCAATGAAGGAATTCTCCTGACTGCATGGTATTCAATACTGATGCCGGCAAGTGCTTTACTATTTCTCCTGTCATAACTATGAGTGTGTTATTCCAGTGACGTATACATGATGGCTCATTGTGTGTGCAGTTTGACAAAACAACTTTAGAATTTCTGTGGAAATCATTTGTCGTCTGTTTCTAGTTCTCGTCTTTCCAATATAGCTGGGAAACCTTGAGCACATCCTTCTCCATTCTGGACTTTGGTTTTCTCTGATGGAAAATCAGGCTGGACTCATAGTCTCTGAAGTCTTTTCTAGTGTTGAAATTTAATGACTTCATTTTAAGAATTCAGTCTCTCTCAGTTGTCAAAAGAATTGCACATTCCTTTTGTACTCATTAAACTGATTTCTACAGCTACCCTCCTTCCATTATTTATATTTGAAGAACAGAAGTCTGCACTCCCAATCAAAAGGAGATCTACATACTCTGTAGGAGAACAAGAGGGTTTTATTTTTGTGGTGTTAATATGGGAGAATAAATATCAATTTCCTCTGGCCATCTATAATAGCTAGTTGAACAAGTGAGTCACATCAGGATTCTATCTTGAAGTGACTAATGAGGTCTTCCAGAGTATGGAACGGGATTTAGCCTATTGTCCTAGAGTCTAAAGCTGAGGACAAAATTACTATGTACCCAATAGTCTTAGGTGAAAATGCTATGAGCAGGTGAGAGCAGACAATTTTCCTTGGGGTTAATTAAGAAGTTTAATAACTCAGCTCCTTGCTCCTAACTCTACCCTCCAGCTAGCATAAGAAGATGGTTGAGAATGTTATCCACCTCTTATAAAGTACAGGGCCCAGGTATGAGAGGCCTAAAGCCAAATGGCCCCCCAAATCACTTGCGAGCAAAGACTATACTTGCAAACAGTGGAGTCAGTAATCGTATTCTCCATCTTCATGTTTGCGGAGCTTTAGAACCTGCTGATGCCTCTGGCATCCAGATAAGAGCAAAAGGTGGAGAAAATGCTCCCCAGAACATTTTGGGAGCTTGGCCTTATGGCTTTTATGACTTGTTAATTCTTCTCCTCTACCAAGGGAAAGAAAAGTGTGATATTCGAACTGAATGGTAGTGTCCATCTCTGATTTCTGAATAAGGATGAACTGTTGAGCCAGTGTGTGCCACAAAGATAAAGGGGGAAGTGGCTTTGGTATGCCTGAGAAGGATGTGGAGGGTCATTTCTCTTGTGTCTGGGGCCCAGGATGAGGGAAACAAAAACTTCAGCTGTGTCTGTGACTTCACAATGAAGAGCAGTGGGCTTAGCTGAGGAGAAGGGGCTGTGGGCAGCTACTGATAAAGGCATGCTCAACTTGCTGGCATATACCGAGAGCATACTCATGTGAAGACTGTGTTGATAAAGATCAATTTATCTTATTGATAAAGATCAATAAAAAATCAATTTATCTTATTGATAAAGATCAATAAGAACAGACTAAATCAGAGTCAGACCTTCATTGGGAGTCAGAAGACCTTGCCTTGGCCTAATCCCTATTCCTGCAACTTGAGCACCACCCTGGAGCCCATGCATAGAAAAGAGACAAGGAAGAAGTGTTCTAAAGCCATGTCAGATCCTTTTTTATTTCAGGGAGCCGCAGCCAGGGAGGTGATCTGACCTCAGGTACAAGAAAAGATCAAACTTTGAACTGAGTTGAGAATAATTTTTAAAAATGAAAATAACCAAATTTTATATGTAAATTTTTACATGAAAATAAACAAATAACTACAGAAATGAAGCTGTTCTATTAACACAAGGTGACAGAGATACTGAAAGGGAGCCAAGATATCTTGATGTCTTCCCAGCATGAGAGGAGGATTCATTAGAATATAGTTGGAGATAGTTATCTGAAAAAACAAATTATATTTAAACCCTCAAGAGTTAAGCCTCCTCTAAGAAAAGAGCCAGCCTTCTCCTTTACTCACCTAGAGACAGATTTGGGATGGAACTCACTACTTTGGCTTTAAAGCCACAGAATATACTTTCAGTTTCCCAATTTTTCACAGCTGTTCCAAAATTCTTTCTCCAAGTTGAAAGATTCAGAAAGGAGAGTATGAATGAGACACAGATCATTTACTGAGGCACGCATGGCAAAATTCCATTTCTTAAATCTTAAACCTGGAGGTAAACAATTTCCTCTTTTAGTTTTCTAGACCCCTACCTTACTCCCAACCAGACCAAGTATTTGGTCTCTGACCTGTCTTAGAATATTAGGCCTCCTATTGCAGGGACCTTACCCATTGACTTACTTTCAGTTACACTTGATGACTTTCAGAGGCGGATTCGGTTGCATTCTCATGCTAGTGTTACACAATCTGACACTGTGTACTTACAGCTCCTGCTCACTATCTCACTGAGACTCACTGCTTGCTGTTTTCACAGAACATTCTTTGAATATAAAATAACTCACTGGTCCCTATGGGAGAATAGGATATATTGACCGTTGACTGCTTCTTTAATCAACACAGGATTTCTCATGCAGCATTTAAATCTAAATATTACAAGGAAAATATAAAGAAAGATACTATCTTAAACCTAGAAAGATTTTAGGAGGAACTTTTTATTATTAATTAAAACTGACTACCTAGACAACCTACAAAACAATCTGAGTGAGGAAAAACTCTTTAAAGCTAGATCAGCTATAATAATAAACTTGTAATTATCAGATATGAATGTAGAGATAAGTAATCTTTATTGTAAGATGAAAGTCTGTCTATGCATTTCAGCTGTCAAAACCTTGACTGAGTCCGTTTAATTTTTCCATATCTCAGATGTTAAAAATTTAAATCTCAGCTCTCTTTCTAGCTGAGCTCAAACTTAGTCTCATTTCCTTTTAAAATACCTTCTAATTGTTTACTGCAGAATATAGTGCATAGAAAATGTCCAAGAAAATCAGTTGTTAATATTAATATGGTCATCATCAATAAGATATGATTTTAAAGATACTGATATGCATAGGCATACAACCTGAGTATAGTTTTCTTCATGCCGTGCCTGCATAGGTGGTTTGTGGCTTTAATCCATTTTCGGAGACTATTAGAGGAAGATGGATACAAGTCTTCCCATTATTATAAAGAGGAGGAATGAATTACTCATATTTTGCATAAACTTCTGACTCATTACATTGCTTCAGAAGAATTTTGTGGAAAATTAAGAGTGCTACATATATAAAAAGCCATTTGGAACAGAACTACATTATTGCTTATGCTATAAACATTATAAGCAAATATAGTAAAATAGTTGTTTTCTCCATATTTCTTACTTTATGCCCTTGGCATCTATACCCTGCATTATTACTAATACAGTTTTGAGTTGTATTTATATTAAGTGAACAGATTGTGAATGAGTTGGTTGGCTAAGAAATCATAAAACAACAAAAGCAACCTCTGAAGGCACTATGGCCTTGCTGCTAGAGGCCAGGTGGCTATAAAAATAGACCTAAAAAGCCAGTGGTTTAAACAAAAGAACCATTTATTTGTGCATCATGCAATCACTAGGAAGTAGGCATCCCGGACCAGGTGTTAATCTCATACTCAGAAGGAGGAAGAAAGAACCAGAAGAGAACACATTCGGTTCTGAAGGCAACTTCCATATTTGGCACATGTCACTTCACAGATATTCTAAAGACCAGGACTTACATAGACACATGTGGCCACACAATATCATCTTTAACTGTGTGCTTAACACTGTTAATATTGAAGACAGAGATTGTGGGAATGTTGGCTTAAAACCTATGTCCAAATATATCTTGAGCTACGTCTACATTCACAGAGAACTGATTAAAAACAAATAAACTGGAAAGTTTCTGAGTTTTCAAAAGAGTTATATTGTTAACCATACCAGAAATTTGGCTTATAAAACCCAATGGTTCCACCTCTAAGATAACATCAGGGCCCAAACCCACAGAGAGGAAGTGTGAAACGTGTAATATGGCAAAGGAGACAGTACTGTGTCTAACTCATATGTGGATATGTGGAATAATACAAAAGGAAGATTTATTCCAATGGAAAGTTTAGGTTTACAAAGGACAATAAGCAAGAAAGCTCCCCCCTGACAGCAGGACTTAAGTCTCAAGAAGGAACTTAACTCCATGTCTATGGAAAAAATGCCTCATGATTTTGCCCTGTATGTTATCAGCCAATTACACCTCAAATTTTTCAATTTTCTAAAGGGGAAAATATTGTTTTATTTTTATTTCCTTTTTGTCTTGCTTCTCTGATTGTTTTTATGGTTATCTTGTTTCTTCTCCACCATCATGTATTAGCAATGCGGTACCCAAAATATTAATTTATTAATCACTGGACCAGGAAGCGTCAAATCCAGACCTAAGGGAGAGGCTGTGAGTGACTCAGATTTGAGGATGGCATGGCTTCTTGACCAGTCCTAAACTGCTTAACTCTGGAACATTATCTTCAAGGTAAGTGGATGTGTATCTTGCCAAGTTACTATATTTGGGGAATCTCTTTATTACAGTAGTTTAGTCTGTGTTTTAAACCAAGGGTCTACAAACTGTGGCCTATAGGCTAAATCCAAACTGTCACATATTTAAAAAAAAAAAA